>NC_037676.1:16806244-16926888 GCF_003255815.1 Theropithecus gelada
CAGTTAATTGGCTCCAGGCTCAGAGTTGCCAATGCAGATGAAGCATAACTTCCTCAAGAATAACATGATTTACACATGTTTTTCTTCTTTTACATAATGAGGTTACAGGATGAGTTGGACCAATACTCACCCTAATCTTAAGACTCAGAAAAGGAAACTTTCCCTGCATATAAGTCCACTCTTTGGCTAAAGCTCTTGGTCCTCATGATTGGATATGTAACCTGGCCTAAAAAGCAAAGAAGGCTGCTTGCAAAAAACATAAACCTAGATTTAATAGTTTCTTAGTGCATAGTCTACTATCACTGCATAATAAATTATCCCCAAACTCGGGAGCTTAAAACAACCAATATTTACTACCTCATGGTTCCCATAGATCAGGAATAGTTTACCTGAAGAGCTCTGGCTCAGTGTCTTTCCTGAGGTTGTAATCAAGATGTTGGGTGGGTGCTGGAGTTCATCTGAAAGTTCAATTTGGGGAGGATTTGCTTCAAAACTCCCTCATATGGCTGTTGACTGGCTTCAGTTGCTCTCTAGCTGTTGACTGGAGACCAGTTCCTTATACCCTCAAAATCAATGAAACAAAATAATAAATTGTTCCTGTTGTCAGCCACTTGTTACTCAGCAGTAGGCAATTAACAGCGCACCCCAATCTCTTGATGTGTTGTTTTCAAGTTGGTGCTTTAGCTAAACCAGTATCCTACCAGACTGGCAGAGTATGGCAAACCTCCACCTGACAAGTCATCCTGACAACCTCATGCTCAGTCTCTGCTACTCTCACAGTCAGTCAGATCTCAGGTCTGATTTTTAGTATAGTTTAAGTTTAAGCTTCAGAAGATTTATTAAGCACTGCTGTGAAGATCTTCTGGTTTCATGCAGCACAGTAAATTTATTCTTGGCAGAACTGAGACCATCACTCTCTTTCTTCACAGTTAACCACCAGGAATTAAGTCCTTGTTGCCCCCTGGCCAGAATGTGATCCATATGAGAACTGCTCTCAGTACCAACTGTCTCAGCCATTAAAAATCCATGGTCAAGCACCTATAGTATATCAACTAAAAATAAAAATCAAGGAATTAAAACATACTACCAAAGAAAATTGCTTAATCACAAAGGAAAATAGTAAGAAAGAAAGAAAAAAGAGAGGAGTTATGAAAAAATTAGAAAAATCAAAAAAATGACAGGAGTAAGTCCTCACCTATCAATAATTATGTTAGATGTAAATGAGTTAAGTTTTCCAATTAAAAGGCATAGAGTGGGCTGGGTGCAGTGGCTCAGGCTTGTAATCTCAGCACTTTGGGAGGCCAAGGTAGGTGGATCACCTGAGGTCGGCTGTTCAAGACCAGCCTGGCCAACATGGTCAAACCTTGTGTCTACTAAAAATACAAAAATTAGCTGGATGTGGTGGCACACACCTGTAGTCCCAGCTCCTAGGGAAGCTAAGGCAGGAGAAGCACTTGAACACAGCAGGCAGAGGTTGCAGTGAGCTGAGATCGTGCCATTGCACTCCAGTCTGGGTGACAGAGGGAGACTCCATCTCAAAAAACAAAGTAAAACAAAAAAATTCAGAGTGGTTGGATGGGTTTTTTAAAAAAACAACTTTATGCTGCCTATAAGAAATTGAATTTACCTATAAGGACACAAATGAACTGACAGGGAAGAAATGGAAAAGATATTCCATGCCATGAAAATTTAAAAAGAGTAGGAATGGCTATACTCATATCAGATAAAATACACTTTAATACAAAAGAAGTACAAAAAGACAAAAGGATCATTATGTAATGATAAAGGAATCAATTCAGCAAGAGCATATAACATAGTAAATATATATGCTCCCAACAAAAGAGCACCCTAATATGTAAAGCAAATATTAATACATCTAACGGGACAGATACACTGCAGTACAATAATAGGGGACTTTCAACACCCCACTTTCAGCAATGGAAAGACCATCCTGTAAGAAAGACAACAAAGAAACATTACAGTCAAACTATACTCTGGACCAAATTGACCTAAGTGACATTTGCAGAACATTGCATCAAACATCTGCGGAATATGCATTCTTCTCATCAGCATATGGAACACTGTCCAGGATACACCATATATTAGGTGGCAAAACAAGTTTTAACACATTTTAGAGAGTCAAAGATCACATCAAATATCTTTTCTGATCACAATGAAATAAAACTAGAAATCAATAAGTAGAGGAACTTTGAAAACTATACAAATACATAAAAATTAAACTACTTGTTCCTAAACAACCAATGGGTCAAAGAAGAAGTTGAGAAGCAATTTAAAAAATTTTTTAAAAGAAACAAAAATGGAAATACAATATACAAAACCCTATGAGACACAGCAAAAACAGTACTAAGATGAAAGTTTATAGCAATAAATGCCTACATGAAAAAAATAAGACTTCAAATAAACAACCTGAAAATGCACCTCAAGGAACTAGAAAAGCATGCAAACCAAATTCAAAATTAGTAGAAGGAAAGAAATAATACCAGAACAGAAATAAATGAAATTGAGACTAAAATAATAATACAAAGGATCAACAAAATAAAAAGTTAGTTTTTGGAAAAAAATGAAATTGACAAACTTTTACCTAGAGTACACAAAAACAGAAGACCCAAATAAACAAAATCATATTTGAAAAAGACATAACAACTGTTACCACAGAAACACAGAGAATCATTAGACACTGCTGGAAACAACTATATACAAACAAACTGAGAAACCCAGAAGAAATGAATAAATTCCTGGACACATAAGACCTATCAAGATTGAAGCATGAGGACACAGAAAATCTGAACAGAACAATAATGAGTAATCAGGTTGAAGTTGTAATTAGAAATCTCCCATAAAAACAAACAAACAAATGAACAAACAAACAAACAAAAAACCAGCCCAGGACTTGATGGCTTCACTGCTGAATCCTACCATACATTTAAATAAGAACTAACACTAATTCTCCTCAAACTGTTCAAAGAGATTGAAGTGAATTGAAGTGAAGGGAATACTTCCAAACTCACTATACAAGGCCAACATTACCCTGATACCAAAACTAGACAAGGACACAACAACAAAAAAGAAAACGTCAGGTCAATATCCATGTTGAATGTAGTTGAGAAAATCCTCAACCAAATACTAGCAAACTGAATTTGACAACACATTAAAAAGATCATTCACGATGATCAGGTGAGATTCATCTCAGGGATTCAAACACAGCTTAAGGAACACACAAAAAGTGATCTATTCCATCAAAAGAGTCAAAGAAAAAACCATAATCACTCCAACAGATGTTGAAAAGCATTTAAAAAATTCATATCCCTTCATGATAAAAACACAACTAACTGGGTATAGGAGGAACATACTTCAAAACAATCAGAGCTCTATATGACAAGCTTACAGCTAACATTATACTGGATAGGAAAAATGGAAAGCCTTTCTATTAAGATATGAAACAAAGCAAAGATGCCCACTTTCCCCCCTTTTATTCAACATGGTACTTGTATTCCTAGCCAGATAAATCAAGCCGGAGAAGGAAATCAAGGGCATCCACATTGGAAAGGAAGAGGTCAAATTACCCTCATTTTCAGACAACATTATCTTATATGAAAAAAAGAAAATAAAGACTCCACCAAAAAACTCTTAGAACTGATAAACAAATTCACTAAAGTGGCAGAATACCAAGTCAACATATAAAAATTGTAATTCTATACGACAACAGTAAACAATTTGAAAAAGAAATCAAGAAATTTCATTTAAAATAGTTACAAGAAAATAAAATACATAATAAGTTTAACCAAAAAGTGAAAGATTCCTACAATGAAAACTGTAAAAAAAACTGATGAAAGAAATCAAAGAGGATACAAAAAATGGAGTATCACATGCTCATGGATTGAAAAAATTATTGTTACAATGTCTGTACTACACAGAATGATCTGTGAATTCAATGCAATCAAAATTCCAATGACATTCTTCACAGAAATAGAACAAGCTGTCATGCGCGTCCCTGTGAAGAGACCACCAAACAGGCTTTGTGTGAGCAATAAAGCTTTTTAATCACCTGGGTGCAGGCGGGCTGAGTCCAAAAAGAGATAAGGTGGGGCCGTTTTATAGGATTTGGGTAGGTAAAGGAAAATTACAGTCAAAGGGGGTTTGTTCTCTGGGGGGCAGGAGTGGGGGTCACAAGGTGCTCAGTGGGGGAGCTCTTTGAGCCAGGATGAACCAGTAAAAGGACTTTCACAAGGTAATGTCATCACTTAAGGCAAGGACCAGCCATTTGCATTTCTTTTGTGGTAGAATGTCATCAGTTAACAGGTGATTAAGGCGGAGCAGGGCATTTTCATTTCTTTTGTGATTCTTCAGTTATTTCAGGCCATCTGGGCATATATGTGCAAGTCACAGGGGATGTGATGGCTTGGCTTGGGCTCAGAGGCCTGACATTCCTGCCTTCTTATATTATAAAAAGCAAAATGGAAATCCTAGACATAAAGAATAAGTGAACTAGCAAATTTAATAGAAAACATCAAGAGCAAATTGACCAAGCAGAAAAAAGAATTGGTGAGCTCAAAAACAAGATGTTTGACATTATCCTATCAGAGAAGCTAAAAGAATAAAAAAGAATAAAGAAGGCCTTAAGGAATTACGGGATACCATCAAGTGAACTAAAACTTCACATTGTAAGAGTTCTTAAAGACAGAGTAAAAGGCTTGGGAAGCATAATTAAGCAAATAATGGCTTAAAATTTCCCAAATCTTGGGAAAGATGACAACATCCAGAAAGCTCAGAGGTTGCCAATCTAATTTAACCCAGAGAAAAGTTAACCAAGACACATCATAATCAAATTAGTAAAAAACAAAGACAAAAAAGACTACTGAAAGCAGCAGAGATAAGAAACATGTCACACTCAAAAGAGCCCTAATGTGGTTTTCAGTGTATTTCTCAGCAGAAACCCTGTGGGCCAGGAGAGAATGAGATAATACAGTCAAAGTGCCAAAGTCAAAAAAGAAAACTTGCCAAACAAAAATACTTTATCAGCAAGCTGTCTTTAAAAAATAAAGGAGAAATAAAAACTTTTTCAGACAAACAAAAGTTGAGCGAGTTCATCACTACTAGGCATGCTTTACAGGGATTACTATAGGGCATTCTTAAGCTGAGATAAAAGGCTGCTAATTGAAGAGATAGCACGTTACTCCCAAGGTTTAGGTTTTAAAAAGACAGTGGTTTCTATTTCTAACAGTGTGAACCTTCTTTAAAAAACTAAAAATAGACCTATTATAGGACCCAGTAGTTCTGCTTCTGGGTATACATTCAAAGGAACTAAATATATTATGTTGAAGGGATATCTGCCCTCTCATTTTAATTGCAGCACTATTCACAATAGCCAAGATATGGTGCTATTCACTTCAATCTAAATGCCTATCAATGGATGAATAAAGAATACGTGATGTATATACACAATGGAATACTATCAGTCTTAAAAGAGGGGGAAATCCCATCACTGAAATAGGATACATGAATCTGGAGGAGATTATGCTAAGTTAAATAAGCCATACACAGAAAGACAAATATTACAAAACCTGACTTACACACAGAATCTAACAGAGTTGAACTCTTCATGCCACATTGTATACATATATCAAAACAGCAAAATTTGCATTACCTCAACACAGTAAAAGCCATACATGAAATGCCTATAGCTAACATTATGCTCAATCATAAAAAGTAGAAAACTTTTTCTTTAAGATTGAATACAATACAGGATGATCACTTTCACCACTTCTGTTCAACATAGCACTGGAAGTCCTGGTCAGAGCAATTAGGCAAGAAAAAGAAATAAAAGGCATCCAAATCAGAAAGGAAGACGTTAAACTGACCCTATTTGCAAACTATATGATCCCATATGTAGAACGCCCTGAAGACTCCACCAAAAAGGTTTTGGAACTAATAAATTAGTTAAGCAAAGTTTTAGGATACAAAACAAATGTGCATAAATCATTAGCACTTCTATACAATAATGCTAAACTATCCCCCCCTAAAAATACAGAAACAATCTTACTTACAATAGCTACAAAAAATGAAATACTTAGGAATAAATTTAACAAAGGAGGTAAATGACCTGTACCCTGAAAACTGTAAAACATTAATGAAAGAAACTTCAAGAGACATAAATTAAAAGGTATCTTGTGCTCATGCATTGGAAAAAACACTATTATTAAAATGTTCATACTAACCAATCTACAGATTCAAAGGAATCTCCATCAAAATTTCAATGACATTTCTCACAGAAATAGAAAAAGTAACCCTAAAGTTCATAGTGAACCATAAAATAAAATCCCAATAGCCAAAACAATCTTGAGCAAAAAAAGAACAAATCTTGAGCAAAAAGAACAGTAATCACAAGCCCTGATTTTAAAACATGTTATAATGTAATTGTAATCAAAACAGCATGGTACTGACACAAAAACATACAAATAGACCAATGGAACAGGAGACAGAACAAAAAACTCTTTGGAAAAGGTGCTCTCTTCAATAAATGCTGTTGAGACAACTGGTACCCACATGTATCCATTTATATCTGAAACCGTATATAAAAAATTATCTCAAAATGGATTAGAGATGTAAATGTAAAACCTGAAAATGTAAAACTACTAGAAGAAAAGATAGGGAAAAAGCTCTATGACCCTCGTTTGGGCAGTGATGTTTTGCAAATGACCCTAAAAGCACAGACATAAAAGCAAAAACAGACAAATGGCATGGCATCAAATTAAAAAGTTTCTATTCAGCAAAGGAAACAATCAACAGAGCTGAGAGACAATCCACATTCAGAGAAAATATTTGCAAACCACACATATGATAAGGGATTAATTTCCAAAATATATAAGGAGCCCAAACAACTTAATAGTAAGAAAATAACCAATTGTAAAATGGGCAAAGCATCTGAAAAGACATTTCTCAACAGAAGGTACACAAATTGCCAAAAGGTATATAGAGAAATGCTCAACATCACTAATCATCAGGAAAACGCAAATAAATGAGACATTTGCATGATGAGATACCACCTCATACCTGTTAGAATGGCTATTATAAAAAAGATGAAAGATATCAAGTGTTGACAAGGATATGGAGAAGGGAACCCGTGTACATTGCTGGTGGGAAATTTAATTAGTGTAGCCGTTATGAAAAATAGTATGGAGATTCCTCAAAAAAATAAAGTGAACTATGATATAATCTAGGAATTCCACAACTGTATATATTACAGTATTATTCACAATAGCCAAAATGTAGAATCAACCTGTGTCCATCAAAAGATAAACAGGTAAATAGAATGTGGTATATATACACAATGCAGTAAGATTCAGCTCTTTAAAAGAAGGAAATTCTGTGATTTGTGATGACATAAATGAATTTGGAAGACATTATGTTAAATGAAATAAGCCAGACACAGAAAGACAAAAATACCACAGGATTTCAGTTACATGGAGAATCTACAAAAGTTGAATTCATAGAAGTAGAGGGTAGAATGGTGTTTACCAGAGGCTTGGGGAAGTGAGTGGATAGGGAAAGAGAAATGTTGATCACAGTGTACAAAGTTACATGTAGATATTACACATTATGTACTTAAAAATTGCTAAGTAGGTTTTAAATGTTTGGCCACAAAATGATAAATATTTGAGTTGATAAATGTGTTCATTAGCTTGATATAATCATTCCACCATGTAAATTGTGCATCAAAATGTCCTATTTTTCCCATAACTATATGATTATTTGTCAATTAAAAATAAAATTAGAAAAACATTTCCTTATATTTTTAAATGTCTAAAAATGATTTTTCTTCAGATTACATACACAAATAATAGCTTAATCAGAAAACAAGTTATATGAAGCTAAGGCAGGCAACACAGAGCACAGTGTATAATATTCTGAGTGTTTAATATACCTGACAAAAAATTGAATCTTGTAACATAAAACTGATGAATAAATTGGACTTTATTGGACATCTTTAACCCTAACAACCTTCTGTCACATATATTATTTTATTATTTGTTTTCCTTCTATCTTCTTGCCTAAAGTCTCACTACTCTTTCATTCTTACCAGTATTAAAGCATACAGACTTGGTTAATATCTAAAAAAAAGTTAGTGCTTTTTCTAATAATTTTGGCAAAAACAAAGAATAGAAGAGAGTGCCTTAGGAAGTACTAGCTTTCCCACCAATCAACATGTTTCTGGAGGTGTTAAGTCATTTGTTGAGGAAGTCCCGTGTAACCAGCATGACATTTGTCAGAGACTGTTCCCCAAGTTCTTTTGTCTCTTTCAAATCGAATCCTGAGAAAGTCTCTGAGGCTTGTTTCTCTATTTTAATGTTACAGAATTAAGAGAGTGAGTCAAACGAGACAGGATGGAAGAGGTGGGATAAGTGGGGAGAAGTTGCCCATGAGTGTTGCATAGTAAAGAGCCGTGGGATGTGGGAATGGGCACAGACTCGATCAAAGGTCATTGAGGCCTAGAATTTGAGAATATGATTTGGGTTCGTGTGATGTGTGGGGAGACTCTGAAACAGCCAGAGAATAAGGACAAATCAGAAAATGCAAGATGTGAATTTTTAATTGCAGCTCTGAGTTATGAGTTGGATCCCTTTGAGAGATGAAAGCAGAGAATGAATTTCTTTTTAACAGTTGCATAATTCTTTGAGTAAAATTCCCATTAGTTATTTCAAATAGCTATATCAGGTAAGAATGAAAAGAGAGGACTAATATTCCCTTGACTCCGAGTTTCTAGGGTTTCATATTTGTTATCTAAATGTTTGTTATACACTATGACTTAAGGTTTGGAAAATGAAGAACCTCTTGTGAAAGGATAAATTCAACACTCAATTTTTTTCAGCACAGGGGTCACATCAGTCAACTTTACTGTCATTTCTCCCACTTGATGCCACAGGATAGAAGTTTTTCTTCATGCTTGGATTGATAAAACTGGTCCACTTTGTAATAATGTCTTTCTGGGCCACAGCCAAACACACGAAGGTATCAGTGTCCTTTGATGGTGGTCAGTATCTCTCCTTGCTAAGGTGCACTAACAGTATGTCATTTCTAGTCTCTCCAGGCTGCAGCGACCGAGACTTATCCCCATATTCTCATTGCTCTGGACACCAAGCAAGCCCAGGAGTAAACATAGAACCCAGTTTGCTGCACAGCTTTCCAAAGACCCTAAAGTCACTGTTCTTCCCTTCACCCTCCCTGGCTACTTTATTCATGAGTGTGGAAATTAACCAGCATTTCCTTCTCAAAATTCTAAATATGAAGTATTTTATTAAACCCTGTCTTTACCAAATGGGCTACTTGTCTTATTCTCTTCTAAACTAGAATTCTTAAATATTTTGGGGGATTATCAAAATAACTTTTTCTGAAGCAGAACAACAACAACAACAAAAAACCCGCCACAAATCAGATCTTTAGATGAGCAACTGGTTGCATTATATTCATATTCTTTCTGTACCATTTTACTCATTCACTAATTTTCTTAAATTAATCTTTGGATTTCTGTTTCTGCCTGAAATACAAAAAGCTGGGAAGAGTGTCACTTCCACACCAAAACTGAGAAGAAGTCAGATAAACTACAAAATCATAACTTTTATTGAGCCAATGAGAGAGCTGAGTTTGTAGGTCAACCAAACAGCTAAATGACCAGGAGGAACAGGAGTCTTAAGCAGAGATTATACCTGCAGACTGGTTCACCTGTGGCAGAACGTGGATGGCAAGTGGGTAACAGGAAATTAGTTATGTATTTAACAAATTTTTAGAAGCCAGGTGTGGGCTGGCTTATCAATCTTTAACAGCTGGTGCCCCCATATGCAGGGTAGTCCATCCTCACTGTATGCTCTTTTCCACAGGTTTTCAACAGGTGCTCATCAAAAAGATTTTGATTAGGGTGGAAGACTGGAAACAGCCCTCCTCAGTAGGGTAAATGTACAGAAGTGGATTGGTGGTTGCAGCAGGAAATGCACAAATATTTAACTTCTGCCTGAGACCTTCTCTCCTACGGAGAAAACGTACTAAACCCTTGGGAGAAGGCAGAAAGCATTATCCTCAGAATAAAGTTAAAGGAAAATTTATTGCAGCTTGGGAAAGGGTGGAAGAGAAACTCATTAGCTCCCCAGGGAAGGAACAAGAAACCATACTGGATTTAGAATGCATACAGATGGAAAGAGTGTTGCTCACACACAAAAATGAGAAGAAGCTATGTAAACTACAAAACCATTATTTTTTTTACAACCTACCAATACCATTATAGGTCTGTTCCCATTTGGGGAGGGGCAGAAAACTTCCACTCAAGGCTAATTGCAAATACAAGGCAGAGTTAGTCTGTTATGGGGAGAAGTGGAAAATGGACAAAAATGCCAAGAAAGCCCCACCCCACGGCCGGACACACAGGGCCTTCCTAAGACTGAGACTGGACTAGGACATCAGAGAATCTCCCTGCCTGTGTGTGTCTGCGTGTGTATTTGTGTTAAGAAGGTCTACTCTTCCTCATGGTCATTACTACATTCTTGTACAATTTCTTTAATTGTCCTTTATAGAGATTTTGAAGTTTAGAAGTTCAATCCATCTTGATTCTATTTGGGAGAAGGACAGTGAGATGGGATATATTATTTTTTTCACATGGATAGTTTTCTCAATGGTCTCAAATGATTTTATTACATATCTTGTCCTACTTTCCTAATTCAAGATGCTACCTTTACCATTTAATATATTATGATTGAGTTTTTATTATTCCTCAGAGACCATAGCAAAGTGGGGTGGCTGAGGAGTGGTATGAAGATAGATAAAACATGCTGGAGAGTCTTACACTCCAGAAGCTTTTCTGTGCATTTAAGGGATATGACCATTCTTTTTAATTTCCCATTTTCAATTTTACTTAGCTTGTTTATAGTAATGCTGATGCTATGTTCCATACACTTTCCTAAATACGTTCCATGAATTCTCTTAATTAGTCTCACTACATCTTTATAAGTTAAGGATTACTATCAACCCCTTTTCCGAGGTTAAATTTAGCAGGGTTGAATAACTCGCCAAGGTCACATAGATGGAAACTGGCAGAACCAATGAAACCAGGTTTCTTTCACTCCAAAGCTCTTAGTAACTCAGTAAAGCCTTGTTAGTCAATGCAGTTATATCCTGTCTGATCAAATATGGGTCTTGATCTGCCTCAAGTCTGGACCCACCAAAGAAGAAAACAGTTGCTTCTGGTCCCTTACCTGGGTTTTCATTAACTGAACTCCTATCACAGGAAGACTGGTCTGTCCACACACTTGGATAGACTTTCTTCACAAACCATTGTCTGATTTGTGGGCCCAGACTTTTTCCCAGGCCATTATATGTTCTCTAAGCCCATTGAATTCTCTAGAAAACGTTTATTATCCTCCTAAATTATGTACATCTCCCCTTTTTCCTTTCCCCTAAGAGGAAGAGTATATAAGCATCTGTACTCCACTGGGTTGGGGGTTAATCTCTCTGACATGTATGTCTTTTTTCCTATTAACCTGCCTTTGGTCAGTTAATTTTCAGCAAATCTTCAGAGGGTGAAGGGAAAGTTTTCCCTTTGCCCCTTCAGTTTTGATGCTGTGAGTAGGCTGCCAAATCCTCTCTGCTCTTCCGGAAGCTGCAGTCAAGGGAGCCCAGTGCCTGAAAGTCTGGCAGAATGGCAAGCATTTCTTACCAGGCAGGCTTCCGGTCTCTGTGGAATTCCATTGAGCAGACAGTGAAAACCTCAACTTGTTACCTTTTCCTCTCCAAACTGTTGATTAATGGCATAAAAACGTTTGTATGACTAGTCTTAGGTGTAGTGACTCTCGTGTACCTTTGACGTATTGATATTGTTCAATCATCTTCCTTCCAAAAACAGTTCTTTCCTTTTTCTTTGTCTTCCTGTATCATGTTTTTCATAAGGGGGGTACTGTAAGGTAAAACATGGGTCTAAAACCCTGAGAAACCCATTATTCGACCTAGCTCTGCAGACTGGTGAGTTTTGCAGTTTTGACCAGATAAGTGTCTATTTAGGAAAACTTTGCAATGGGTCCCCGAAATAAGAAACTGAATGAGGTTTTCCTCTCACTTTATGTCCTTGAGAGCTTAACTTATGAAGTAGGAGCACGTTTACCATGCGAGGAAGCAGGAGAGAAAATTATCAAGTCACATGCAGTGGTCTACCTGAAAAAAGCCTGGGAATCCAAGACATGCCCAATTTTAAGCAGCACACTCTGTTCTGAACATGGCAAGCTCTCAGGGGTGGTTGTCTTAACAAGTCCCATCCATAAAGGGCTTATCATTTCGACTCTCGTTTCCTGGTTAGTCCTAGAAAAATTCAATCACAACGGGGTCTTCCCAGTGTCACAGATTAACAGGTCAGATACTGGCAGCACTCTACAAATTTGTGGGATACGGGAGTACGCACAGACACCCATCCTTAACTGTCTGAGGCAGCCAGAATCTTTTGCTTTCTTAGCCTACTCCTGGCAGGGAAAGATTTTTGGCATCACTGCGACTGCCTCTTCTGTGCCCTCTACAGAAACACTTCTTGCTTGTATGGTAAAACTTACTCTAAACCTGGAAAATTACCTCCTGGGCTTTCCATGAAGAGGCTTATTGGATTGAGTCACTATTGGAACAAGGGCACCCTTGGAAATTCTAATTGTCAGGGGCCAACAGATGAATCCTTTCAATTAGAAAGATCCCTAAATTAAAAAATGAAAGATGTGTAGAGAGCTCCCTCAACAATTACCTCATTTGTATTTCTAGAAGGAGCAAATTAAAAGAAAGACACATGTTTATGTCATGGCTAGCCTTAGAAATTAACCCACTCACTAAATTAAAGAGCAAAAAGTCTGACCTGAAGCAAAGTTAAAATCCTTTAAATGCTCAAATACTGGCTTTGGATCCTCTGTGGGGTTTACTACAAAGGCACTTGATCCTGCTGCCTGGTGATTAGGATTCTCTGCTTTCACTGCCATGACCTGGGTTCAATATCCAGTCAGGGAATCAATCCCTTGGAGGTGTAAATCCTTTAACTCAAAAGAAGAATTGCTTTGATATTTGTGTGGCTCTTGACTTTTTGGAGTACCCATTTGTTATTGATCCTTTCACCTTCCACGGACAGTTTTTGATTTCCTGTCTCACCGACTGTCTCTTTTAATCTTCTACCAATAGGGCACGCTGGAAGGTTAGCTTCTGTGTGCAGTCAGCTGGGAAGAATGTGGCTTCTAGAAAATATGGCCAGACAAAAATGTGGGTTGTGCCCCACTGGTGGTGAGTGAAACTTTCCTTTCTCTGAGCTGCCTTTGGGGTGGCTGTGGATCTTGAGGGGACTGCCTCACATCTCTTTGGAGATACCTTACATGTTCTTGATTTAGTTGGTTCTCAGTCACTCAGAAGGTTCAAAAGTCAGGGATACTGGTTGTTTGTCCTATTTAAATCCTGGTAATAAAATATTTGAAAAAAAGACTTTTTTAAGAGCTCCATGATTAGAAATCAGCTTAATTAAAAGCTGATATTCAGGCTACATATCTATATATATATTTTGTACAAAAGGTCTTTCTGCTTTTTTCTCTTTTGGATCCTGTAACTCCTCTGGGAATTTTTTTCAGGTGAATGAAACCCTCTTTTAATTATACGTTTGGTCCTTCTGTTCACTTCCTTTCTTGTTGGCATGATTTGTGCTGAGAAAAAAAAATGTAAGATTTCATTGGTCTTCTGGAAAACTTAAAATGCTTCCAAATTGTTTCTGCCTAAGACCTATTCTTCCATTTCCTTCCACTTCTCCTCCTCCTTTCTTTATTGCTATCTTTGATATCACATGGAGGAATCGAAAAGGGACCTCTAGAGACTCTGATTCCTCTTGAGGAACACAGTCAAGGTACCACCAACCACTTTTTGGGTCTTGTGTTTTTCTCACAGACACCCAAGGGTCATGAATGGGTTTCTTTCAGGTCTCGAACCTCTAGTCTCTTTCGCATTGAGTTCCCTGATCTCTTGGGCTTTTGAGGGTACCAGGAATTACTTTGTGCTGTGAGATAGCACTGTCCTTTTGGCGTGCAATGGCTGACAAATCACTGGTGAGGGCTGCAGTTTTGGAGGTAGCTGACAGTGGTTAGAGTGAATGGTTATTACTGCAGGGGAGCTACTAGTTTCTTTGTATGTCTAGATTTAAAAGGTGCCGTTTAGATAATTGGAGGCTGTGGGAATACTTGGCATTAAGAGATTAGACTCCCATGGGGAATGGGCTGATCACAGAGTGGGCTGATTAACCTTGCACTGACCTTGAAGCAAGGTATGCGGTGGAAGTCCTCCAGCATCCCACCCCATTACATTTCCCTCTTGGGCTTTTGCCTTAGCCCTGGACAAAGGAGTCAGTGTACATAGTCAGTGCACACTCCTCAGACTGTACATAGGAGTCAGTGTAAAAACGGATCCTTAATTTCTGGGGATCTAGGTCCTCTACCTTCCAGCTTTACCTACTTTTCATATATGTAAGTGTTAGTCCCAGAAAAATGCAAGTGCTTTGCTGGCCCTATTCCTTGATGAACTCCATCCTGAGATTAGTAGTCTCGTTGAAAAATGAAGAGTAAATTGGAAACCACCTATGTAAATAAAATTAATCTCCTTATAGAATCCCATGGTGAATTACCACGATTTCATGTTACCTTAGCATCCACTTTTTAATCTTTCTCTAGCACACCAAAACCCCTTATGGAGGATTCTAGGCAAGAGATTCTCAAGGGTGGGAACCAGTACCCATCATTATGCAGGGCTTGGAGGCCAAGGGAAGCACTGCATCTCTACTTCCTCCAGGCAGGAACTTCAGATGCATTATACCAGTGTTTTACAAGCTTGGATGTGCATACAGATCAGCTGTAGAACTTGTTAAAATGCAGATTCTGATTCCTTAGATCTTAGATGAGGCCTGAAAGTCAATGCTTCTGGTCCACAGATGACACAGTTAAACATGAGACATTAGGGCATATGAGGTGCAAGGCAAATTAAAACAGCAAATTAAAAGAACCAAAAGGGAACTGCTAAAGTCAGACATAACAAAGACTACTAAAAATTCAAAATAAACACAACAGAGGCCCAAGGGACCACCAACACAGCTTTGCATCAATAGCTTCATTTCATTACAATTTTTATGTATTTGGTCACGATAATTTGCCTTTGCAAGATCACTGGAATACAACAGGAAAATGAGAGTCACTCCCGTTCTTCTACATGCACAAAAATAGCAGTAAAATGGAGAAGATGAGCTGATTGATTATACTCCAGAATAAGTCAGTTCCAAACAGCATCATCTAATACCATTCCCAGCTGCCCAAGACAACGATTTATGAAAACAGCACTTCAACCATTGCCCGTCTAGTCCTGAATTAGATGCAGGGAGTGCTAAAATAGAAAATACTCTGATCACCCTACCACCTACAAGAGAACAAATGGAAATGCTTTCTGTTCCGTAATTCATTAAGGACTGAAGCTCCAGGTTGTGTTCCCTGGTTGTGGCTGAATTGGTCCTTTTTCTTTTTTTCAATGTGCCACCCACACTGTGCTTAGTCATATCTCCTTGTACAAAATCAAGTAATTCCTATGTTCTACATAAAATTGTTCTCCAAAAATCTTGCCTCTTTTTGACTTGTCACTTTTGCTTGCACTATTCTCTGTATATGAAATACTCATTACCACCACCACTATCTCACTTGTGTCCACGTGTCCAAACAACGTAGCATTCCAGGTCTGGGTTCAAGTTGAGTCTAGGAAGATACAATTCTTTAAAGCCACTGTAAATCTCATCATAGAAACGACTCCTCCCACTTTCGAACACTTGTAACCTTTGTTGTATATGTTACTGATCAGGGGATTTTTATTTTCAGCCTTTTATTATTATATGCTCATGCCTTATCTTTCCAACTAGATGGACCATTCCCTAAGGCCAAGAATCAGAGTTTGTATTTACTTCTCGGTATCCCCTATGGTACCTGTTCATTGCAGAATCACTATCAATAAGTGCTATTTACTGTCTAATCGCATAGCTCAGGGACTGAGTGCCTTGTGAAACCTTTTCTCCAAAATTTAAGGCTTCTTCTCTGTCCCAGCTGGAACTCCAGCTGCCTGTAATGTTACTCCATCTTCTTCACTTAATTTTCACTCATTCTTCAAACCTTGCTTCCATTCTCATCTCTCCAAAGCCTTCCCAGCCCATCCCAGCCATCAATTTGTTTTCAATTCCTTACTCCATTTAAAGTTGTCTGCACAATTTCTGTAGCACGTAAAACGCACTGCTGTACAGCTTGCCCAACTTTTCCTTCATCTTACATCTTACCAGCATCAACCAGTGCTATCACAGTACCCACAGAATGATGGGTGTGGTCCAGGGCTAAACCAAAAATCCAACACTGAAAAAGCAGAAACTCTGGCTTGGCAATTTTGATACTCCAGTGAGTAGCAAGTAGTGTTTCTTTCATTTTCCAGCTAATCTTCTATTGGTGGGTGTCTTAGTTCCTAAAATGAGAGCTAAAAATATAAAAGTTGGGTTTTTTTGGTCATCAAATGAAGGAAAGCTGTAAAGTGAGGCTGGAAATATTAGTCTTACTTTTTAGTCTTCTCTGGTCAACATTCTTAGTTTATAAGTGTTAATTTCTCTGCTTTTAAGTAATATTTATATAGTAACTTCTCAATTTATTCTAAGAAGATGAGGAATTTCTCTTTTAAAACGAACCTATCCAATTCTAAGGGAAAGGGGCCCAAATCATGGCTTCTCCTTATAATAGGATTAGACTCTGGGGGGATTTAAGAATAAATTTTGCATTTGGGAGGGATGCTGAGCATTAGGCACCAGAGGCTGGACTTGAGTAAGCAGACTTTTAAAACGTGTTCCAGTGATCCCCACCTCCTGCTATCAATGTCCTTGTATAATCACCTCCTCTTGAATGTGGGATGGACCTGGTCTATTTCTTCTAATGAATAGAATACTAGCAAAAGTGATGTCGTTTCCAAAGTTAGATGATAAAAAACTGTGACTCTTCTGTTCTCTCACTTGCTCATGTTGATGAAGTCAGCTATGATGTTGTAAGTTTCCCGATGCAAAGGCCTATATGGCAAGGAACTGAGGGAAGCTTCCCAATAAAGGCTGGAAACTGATTCCCTCGGTCCAATAACCTGTGAGGAACTCAGTTCTGCCAACGACCACATATGTGAGATTGGGAGTGTATCCTTCCCCAGTTCAGCCATGAGATAACTAGAGCCCCAGCTGGCCCTTTGGCTGCAACTTGTGAGAGACTATGATGCAGGAGCTCCAGCTAAGCCACACCTGAATTCCTGACTTACAGAAATTGCAAGGTAATAAATGTTATTTTAAGCCATTGAGTTTTGGAGTAATTTGCTATGCTACAGAATATATCCAATATAACCACGAAGGAACCTTTCTTTTCATGCATAGGAATTCAATAAGAAGCCTCTATTTTGCCATAACCTAGTATTTTCACTTTAATCTTAAACAGTCTTACAAGTAAAATACATGATTTAGACACATTTTGAGGACGTTTTCCACAACCCCTTCTGAACTGCACCTCAGGAAGGACCACAGCTCCCTCCCTGAACCCCCTGATGAAATGGTGTAAGGAAAGTCCATTTGCAGGGTGACCAACATTGCCTATGGTTTGACTTGAAAAGATAATTTTGATGTATTATGTTTTTAGCCTAAAAATTTGGGATTGTTAAACAGAAAAAAACAGGGTCAATTATCTGTAGAAACTAACGTGAAGAGATCATGATGTGTGTATATGTATATACGTGTGGTGTAGTGTGTGTGAGAGAGAAAAGAGAGTGAGAGAGAGAGAGGCTGTCAAACATCCATGTGCTTTCTAATGAGGAGACAATGAAATCTAAATGTAAGCAAAAGAAACCAGCTGGTATATACAGAGAAAAGAATGCAGCTGATAAGCAAAAACAAGCATACGGTCCAACAGAGAGAAAGAGAGATGAAATAAACTGATATGCTCTATTGGTTCCTGATGGCTATCCATAAGACTGGCTCTACAGTAGTTCCTGTCATTCATAATCTCACTTGTAAGCTTGCTTTAGTCAGTCTCTGTTGTTTGTGACTTGTAGAATATAAGCTCATAGTGTTAGGGATTTAGGATAAAGTATTGTGTTATTGAAAAGATCCTGGTTTAGGATCAAGTAGTATTCCTAAATGGCCCAAGGAATTACTTCCTCCCACTCATCCCTAGCTTCTCTAGTAAAGCCCCGAGGAAACTCTATGTAAGGAGTAAGAGCCAAATGGGAACCAAGTATATTAACAGACAAAGGTTTGATATCACAACAGTTTTCTAGCAAAAGTCGAAGGAAAACACACAGTTAGGCTGAAGTTCTACTAGAGATATTCTTCCCCTGAAGAATATGAATCATGGAATGAACTTAAAACAAGTAGATTGTGGGAAAGGAGGAAGAAGGGGAGAAGGATAAATGGTCAGGCCCCCAAAGAATCTGAGTTTTTTTTTACCAAACTACTCATAGTGAAGTTGAAGAAATGGTCTACTTGCTCAAGGAAGTAGGTCTGGCCTGGGTGTACTGTGGGAGTAAGCTGGCGGGCAGTCAGGAGTGAGTGGAATTAACTAGCAGGGTACAGCAGAATGATGGCCTGTTAAGGCCCCAAAACTGACTGCTTTGGTTCAACTGCCAGCTCTGCCACTTAATTGATTTCAGGCAAATTACTCAACTTTTCTGAGCCTCCTTTCCCTAATCTGAAAATGCAGCAAATAATAGAGTGTCATTAGGAATGTTGTGAGGCTTAAATGAGTTAATATATGTACAATTCTTAAAGCAGTAATTGAGTAAATGCTTGTTAAATTGTAGCTGCTGTTAGAGGAGAGCACTTGAGTCACAGCTTGCACATTTTAATACAAAGAGACTCCCATTTGCCAGCAAAATCCCACGAATCTTACCAATCATAAAGGAAGTTTTTCCCTAAGTAGGGAGTTGAGAAAAACACAGACAGATCTAGGCCTGGCAGGTGGGAGAGCCATGACCTCCACTGGCTAACACAGTGTCATGTTTTGGGCTCTGAAGGCACTGAGTTGCAGGTGGAGTTAAGGTGAAGAAGATGGAGTTAGAATAGAGGATTCAATGGGAAATTTAAAATGTAGTATTTCCCTGTCCAGGACTCTGACGATCTTCAAAAAGTCACCAAGAAATCAGGGTCCCTTTATAGTAGGTGAACAGGAAAAGGGACTGCTGGAAACTAAGATAAATGTTCTAAAGCATAAATAACATTTTAGGAATTTCAGACAAATCTTGCCTCTCAAGAGAGCTTCCTTTATAAATAACAATTGTCCTTTCCAAGGCATCATTTCCATTGAAATAGCCTGCACATTAAAGAGAACACAATCTTCCCAAGTAAAAATACGCCTCTTCTCCCCACATTTCTCTTATTTGGGAGTGAGTGGGCAGCTCTGTTCTGAAAGAAAAACTAAAAAGGAAAACATACCCACTTCCCTTCTCAAACACCTTCTACCAAAACAGGCACAATTCCAATAGCCCCAATTTTACTACACTCTCGTGACTTGGTGCAAGTGTTAATCAAGAATTAGACAAGAGAAAAAGAAAGAAAGAAAGAAAAAAAAAAGAAACCCAACCTCCTATTACACAAAAATTTGGCATAGTGACATTGGCTATAATGAAATTTCTAAGTCAAGGAACCAACAGCTTACTTTAACATTCTCCCTTTAAATGGCCACAATTCTTAATTATGTTTCACTAAACAGAGTTTCAACCATGAGAGGTGTGTGCGTGTGTGTGTGTGTGTTCTTTCAGCTGAATCTACCTCTTCCTTTGAAAATCACAGCCTGGACTGCCAACAGAGCCATCCTGCTATTGATTTTTTACAAGAATTTGGGGATGTGGTATGGTGCAGACCAGTCTTTCCTAATAAACTGACACTGGAACATGTTTGCTTTTATTTTGATTATTTGTCATTGGTTCCCAAATTGAGTTAGATTAAGGATCAGACCAAATAGCCAGTCCCATAAAGTCTCAATCTAATCTATAAGGTATACATTTTTAAATCACATGAAGTATATTAGAAAGGAAGAAAACTACATTTCCCCAAACTCCTCTGGGGTAGAGTAATATGTGCTTAGAAGGGATAACTTGATAATCTAGAAGCTGGTAGAGGGTAAATGATGAAAGCCCCGGAGGGGAAATCTTTTCTAAAAGTGAGGTGTGGGCAATTTAAAGGCAGAGCAGCTGCTTAGAGCAGAAACTGAGCCTTTCTCACCTTTCCCCATTTATCTTCAATATTAAATAAATATCTGAAGAAATTCCAAATTATTAACCTGCCCAAACACCTACGCCTCAACCTATCCTGAAACTTCTCCATTGATCTCAAGTATTGCAGTAAAATCCAAAAATTCAGCTTAAATTTACTAATTTAAGCATAAACGTTGTATGTGGGTTGTTTTTTGTTTTTTGTTTTTTTAAATAGCACTTTTGGTAAAGAGGAGACGATCGTGGAATTCAACAAACATTATCTGTCCTCAGGTAAGTGGGCTGGAGAATGCATCAGCCTTTTAAACTTTAACAACGGAAAGACCTATTTGCCTCCAACAAATCTGTTTAGTGAAGCATTTGGATTTCTCTTCAATCAACAGTGACAAAGTGTCATCAGCCAGTTGGTAGACTAGGACTACTGAGTGCTGTCCACACGTGAAACCATCTTCATAGAAAACAAGAACTTTAGGGTAGAGATCGCAGCACCAGGATGTAACCCAGGAATAAGAAAACATACATTGAAGAGGACAGGAAGAACAGTTTCACATTAGACACGTCACCCCTCCCTCAGGCCTAAGCATGATAAGAACTCTCAACACAATAGGTTCGAAGTAATATATTTTTAAAAAGTAGGCTGTACATGACATGTGTATAGCTGTCTTCGTAGTCAGTACTAAAGGCCAAAAGCCTTCCTCTAAGATCAGGAACAAGACAAGCATGCCCATTTTCAGTAATCCTATTCAATGTAGTACTGCTCCAGACAGAACTATGAGGCAAGGAACAGAAATAAAAGGCAACCAAATTGGAAAGGAAGAAGAAAAATTATCTTTGTTTGCACATGATGTGATATGATACATAGAAAATCCTAAAGACACCACCAAAAACTGTTCAAACTAATAAATGAATTCCATAAAGTTGCACAATAGAAAATCAACATATAAGAATCAGTAGCATTAAAAAAACTCAATGCATTAAAACTTTGCAGCATTGAGTTATAGCAGAATTTAGTATTGGAAAATACATGAGGTCCTATTGTTAGAGGCACAGGCCCTTCAGTGACTATTTTATAAGATGTCAACTTATGTTTTACACTGGCAGTGAATCTGATTGTCATTAATTTTCCATACATCTGACCAAAGCAATCCAGTCAATTCAGTTAGAGTTGCCAAATACTATAGAATCTGTAACACTTTATTTAACTGTTTTATAACTTGCCCAGTGAAACAGGTACTTCCATTGCTGGATGTTTCTCCAGGAATGTCCCATGAGAAACACATGTTTCCTAATAATCTTTTAGCTGCTGTTGTATCAGCCCTCTTGCATGGGAAAGCTTTTATGCAAACAGAAAACATGCATTGAAAATGACGAATAAAATCCTGCTATAAATGTTTAAATGGCCCAACAGGTAGCAAAAATGTGCCTGAAGTTTTTATTGTCTTCCCAGGAATATGGGTTTGACAAATCAAACATTGGTCATAAACCATTTTAGCAATTTAGAACAGTTACCATACCAATATATATTTTTAATTTGGGTCACTTTATCTCTTCTATGACGAGTTGTAGAATGCAGAGCTTTTAATAACAAGAGCTTTAAGGACTCAGGAAGAATGAGGCGGCCAGCCAGGTTCTCCATGAGTCCAGGCTTACCATTGAGCTTATGTCCTCTTAAATATCTCTTAAAATTTTTGTTTCTCCAATTGAGAGGCATAGCTCTGATAACTGATGGGTTATCACAGGTAATTTGACTTCGACCCTGGAGTTTATTCAATTGCATATCTGAACAATTTAAATACTGGCTGATTAAGTGTGAAAATCTGGTGAAGTATTTTCTTAATAGTCAACTAACTTTTGTTCTGCTCGGGTTAGCAGTATTATAAGCCAATCAGTCTCTTCATTACAGTTCCAGGGATTCTTACCCAGTCCAAATGACATTATCCTACAGTTATCAGAAACCTGTATCTAAGAATGCTTGTCAGGGTCTCTTCCATCCATTTCATGAACCTCCTTAAAGACTCAATATTCTAGAATTTTGCATGCTTGTGAAGTTTTCAGAAACTGCATCAGAATAAAGGAATTTACTGTGAAAATGACCTAAAATAGTCATGAAGACACAATTGTTAAGGAAATTTGGTTATTTCTGCAGCCTACAATTTACCATAGTAGCCATTATGTTATGTTGGTTGTTATATCAGTCATAATTATGACTGACAACATATACCAAGACATATTAGAATTTTAGAAATCCCATACAATTTTGGAACCTATATTAATAACATATTCATTAAAATATAACTTGAAGGTTAAACATTTCTTATTTGACAATACTTCCTATATAATTTAACACATCAAATAATCCTGTTTATCTCTCTTTTGGATGCTTCAGGCACCCTCTGTAGCATCCCAAAGTTAGAAGTCAAAAAAGACTTCATTTTGAAGCTGAATTTTGATTTTGGGAAGCCTATCAAATATGTCAAAGGTTTAAAACACTTGACCCAAATAGGATCACAGGTTACCATAAAATAATAGTCATTCATTTAGCCAAAGGAGAGATGTTGGTCAAAGGATAAAAAGTTTTCATTAGACTAGAGGAATAATTTCTGGCAATCTATTGTATATCACTGTGACTATGGCTAATAGTAAGATACAGTAAACTTGAAACTTGCTAAGAGAATAGATGTTAAATGTTCACCACAAAAAAAAGTTAAGTTGAGGTGATGGATATGTTAACTGGCTTGGTTTAATCGTTTCACTGTTTATAAATATATCAAATCATCACATTGTATGCCATAAATAAATTTGATTTTCATTCATCAATTATACTTTCATAATGCTGAGATAAAAAAACACAAACAAAAATTTTTACTCCCACACACACACACAAATCAATAGCATAGAATGTCAACTTTTCAAGCAGACACCCTTCAGAGAACTCAGCCATGCATGCATTGATGTTTAGCCAGCTCCTGCTAAAGCTCACTTGAGACATCTGATATTTGAGAGAGGCATTAGCAGATCTGTTAACCACCTATTTCTAAATGCTAACCTTTTCATTTGTTGTCAAAATATCACGAAGCAACACACTGGACCACATTTTCTCAAACTCCTGTAGAAATGTCTTTAATGTGTTAAAGTTTAACATTTTTCTCTTACTCTCTTATTCCCTTTGTCCCCCTAAGGCTACATGGCAATTTTTTTTTCCCCTAATGATAATATCCACTTCAGCTGCATTTTCTTTTTCCCCAGCCTTTAGTTTCTTCATTATAATTAATCCCATGTGAATGCTTCTCTATCTTCCACAAACTGGAGCTGAGAACATTACCTGATATGTTAGTCAATGGTCTTTTTAGATGGGTATTCATTCTAGATTCGTCCCTGCATTCAATTACAAAAATAGTTGTCTATAAATAATACTATTTTAGTTCAAAAGATGGAAACTATGTAATTCATTTAATTTTTGTCTTACCTATCAGGGCAATGAGAGCTAAATTTAGTGCATATTTTCTGAAATGACTCATTTCATATTGTGCTGAGAAAGATCATAGATTGGTTCCACTCCAAGCTCCACGAGACTTCCACATTGCCTGGCAACCCAACTATTTCCCTAATTTGCTCTCCCCAGTTCATAAAACTTGAATCAATTTCTTCAGTCTGCCTAGCTCAACATCATCTACCTGCTTGCCATAAGCCCAAAGTAAAATCCTAAGTCCCCCACCGCCGACCAACTGAATACATTCCATCTGGGCCAAGGGAACACCAGATAAACCTGAAAAACTGAATTCCCAGCCATTGTCAGAGACATGTGAACCAGTGCAACTCCATCTTGAATAGGACCTGGGTAAAATGAGGCCGGGACCTACTGGGCTGCATTCCCAGAAAGTTAAGGCATTCTAAGTCACAGGATGAGATAGGAGGTCGGCACAAGATACAGATCATAAAGACCTTACTGATAAAACAGGTTGCAATCAAGAAGCCGAGCAAAACCCACCAAAAGCAAGATGGCCATGGGAGTGATCTCTGGTTGTCCTTATTTGCTACACTCCCACTGTTACGGGAAGGTCTTTGTTCTTAGAGATCCCAAGATGGGGCGGCCACTCCCAAGATGGCAGCAAACCTTTTGTTCTCTGACCTGGGGTTCTTGGCCTCACGGATTCTAAGGAATGCACTGAGTGTTATAGCTCTATTAGAAGGTGTGGGTCACGGAAGAGAACCGTGGAACCCAGCAACTAGTGTTCATCTCGATTAGGACGAACCTGAGCACTTAGCCATGCAGGAACAATGGCGAACCTTTAGCCCAGTCAGGAGCAGCAATGGGTGCCTCACTTGATCAGGAGTACAGTGGACACCCTGCCAGATCCAGAGGCGTGGAAATCAACGGCGGATCTGGGATAGTGGCAAAAAGCAGTGGTGGGTGGCGAGCGAAAGCTCAGTTCGAGCCGTAAGAAACATGGACCATAAGAGTGTGCAGTTGTAAGATGTAGTACAGTGAAAACAGAGCTCCCATACAATGGGAGGGGACCCAAAGGGGGTCGCCTCCACCAGCTTGAATGCCCTGGGTTCATATCCTGATCCTTGTCCCTCCCCCTGTGCTCTCAGGCAATATATGATTTGACTATTTCTTTACCTCCTGCTTTTAGCCTAATTTGTATTTTAGTGAGCCTTCTTTACTACTTGATTGGTCGGGTGTGAGCCAAGTTACAAGCCCTGTGTTTAAAGGTAGGTGCAGTCACCTTTCCCAGCTAGGTTTAGCAATTCTTAGCCTAGGAAATCCAGCTAGTCCTGCCTCACCTCTAGCACCATGACAGTTGACAAATGCCATGGCAATGTCAGGAAGTTACCCTATTTTGTCCAAAAAGGGGAGGCATGAATAATCCACCCCTTGTTTAGCATGTAATCAAGAAATAACCATAAAAATGGGCAACCAGCAGCCCTCGGTGCTGCTATGTCTATGGCGTAGCCATTCTTTTATTCCTTTACTTTATTAATGAACTTGCTTTTGCTTTGCACTGTGGACTTGCCCCGAATTCTTTCTTGCATGAGATCCAAGAACCCTCTCTTGGGGTCTGAATTAGGACCCCCTTTCCAGTAAAATTTTCAATCATTAACATTTCTTAGTAGTGATTAAACATGCTCATGTCTCCCATCCTAAAAAGTGTCTTACGTTCTAGAAAGTAGACTAAATATCATCTTTACAACTTCAGTCCTTCTCGGGAAAGACAATCATGTTGGAAGAGGCCTTTCCATTTAGCTCTACTTCCCGACATTCTGTTCACTGCTCAAACTAACCTAATATGCTTTCTACTCTTACTACTCCACTGAAATAGTTTAAGTCAAAGATGGATAAATCTGTCCTTAAATCCAGTGGGTATTTTTTCAAGTCTTATCTCACTTGATTTCACTACAGCATCTGACATTTTAATTCACACATCTTGAAACCCTCTCCCTCTTCTAAGCTCCTCTGAGTGTCAGAGGTCTGCTAGCTCCCCTGGATCCACTCTCCACCCATCTCTATCCTGCTGCTGGCTCAGGAAGGCGTGCTGTATGGACCTCATTAACATGTTTCCTTGCCCTCTGTTTCCAGTTAGATTCAGTCAATGAGGAGTCTAGCAAGAGATTAGAAGGAAGGAGAGCAAGGTTGTATGTGTTCTACTGACTCTTGGAAAGACAAATAAAAACTAAAAATAAGGAACTTATTTCTTCCTGATGAAAATAAGAAAGAAGAGCCACTACACTCAGCCCTAGTAGCCTTTATTTTCTAAGGAATACAAAGGAGGAGCTCACTGAAATATTGGAAAAGCTTATTCCCAAATGTATGTAAAGAAGTGCAGTTGACTGGTGCAAGGGGTGAGCTCTGGTGGACTGGGCATGTGCCAACGGATTCCACTTGAAGGAAGGACTTGTTGCCCAGCTCCTGAAAGCACTGTTAGTGGACAGCTTTTAAAGGTAGGTGCGGTGGCTCTTCTTCCCTTTCCTTGGAGCATTTACTTTAGAAAACATGTAATGGTGAGTTCTTTTTGTGTATCTTTGAAATGTGTGCTCATCTTTTTAGAAGCTAAATACGCTGCTTGCCAGCTTTGTGACTCGGGAACATCTTTTTCAAGGATCCAGGAGCCAACTCTTTGAAATGCAAACATCAAGAACGATATCACCCTTATTTTCCAGTTTCAGTGAGAGGGAGGAGCTGAACTTCAGTGATTGCTTTGTTCCAAGTTGCAAAAGATCTATCTTTTGTCATAAAGATATGAAGAATCTGTCGTTCCTCTGGATAAATCCAATTAGTGACCAAGATGGTCGCCTTGGTTATCAGGTGAATCTACGATGAACTACATGTGATAAATGGTGCTCTGAAGCCCTCTTACTGAAGGACCAGTTGTTTTTCTTGAAAACATATAATAGATTGCATGTTCTAGGCCTTATAAAAGGATGAGATTTCTACCTTTGTAATTTATTATCTGGGATGTACACTGTATTCTGGCTGCATGCTTATTCAACAATAAAACTGTTTTCTTTTTCTATTACCCTTCTGGAGAGGTTTTCTATGTTGGGAGAAAATTTTGTTTTCAATACTGTTTCCCTAATACTCTTTGCAGAGTTATTTGCGTCTGGCTGAATCCCTCCACCTGGAAGCCCACTCCTCTTGAGCCTTGGTTCCATGCAACTCTCTTCTTCTGGGTTCCTGTATCCTCTGCTTCCTTTACGCCCTATAAGCCAAGGAGTAATAACAGTTCCTGTTAATATCCCTGGGCTAATGCGCTATCCTTTGTGTCTACCTTTCATGTTGTCTACACCTGGTAAAGAGTTCCTTTATTAAATCCTCCTCAAATTAGCCTAATTTGAATGTACATTGCAGATCTGGCTCTCTGGAAGCAGATGCTGAGAAAGGGTTTGGTGTGTAGGATATTTTTAAGCATTCACACCTATAGAAGGGATGAGGCAGAAGTAGGATTAAAGAGAAGGAATGTAAAGCTTTGCTGCTCGTCTTAAAAAGCCTCGGACATTCGCAGAGGAGCATACGTGGCCCATCAGAATTGTCTTGCTATGAAACTAAATGTCTGGACTTTTCTACACCTGCTACAGTGGGTCACTGACCCAAGAAGTGCTCTTGAATGATGAGACTCTTTGCTACCACGGCAAACTCTGAAGGAGCTCTCAGCTAAAAGCTGTCCACTGACAGTGCTTCCAGGAGCTGGACAACAAGTCCTTCCTTCAAGTGGAATCTGCTGGCACATGCCCAGTCCACCAGAGCTCACCCCTTGCACCACTGAATTCCACTTATTCACATACACTTGGGAATAAGCCTTTCCAGCATTTCAGTGAACTCCTCCTTTGTGTCCCTTAGAAAATAAAGGCTACTAGGGCCGGGTGTGGTGGCTCATGCTTGTAAACCCAGCACTTTGGGAGGTCGAGGTGGGTGGGTCACATGAGGTCAGGAGTTTGAGACCAGCCTGGACAATATGGGGAAACCCCGTCTCTACTAAAAATACAAAAATTAGCTGGGCATGGTGGTGGATGCCTGTAATCCCAGCTACTTGGGAGGCTGAGGCAGGAGAATCACCCAAACCCGGGAGGCAGAGGTTGCCGTGATCACGCCACAGCATTCCAGCCTGGGTGACAGAGTGAGACTCTGTCAAAAAAGAGAGAGAGAAAGAGAGAGAGAGAGAGAGAAAAAGAGAGAGAGAGAGAAAGAGAGAAAGAGAGAGAGAAAAAGAGAAAAAGAAAGAAAGAAAAAGAAAAAGAAAGAAAGAGAAAACAAAAGAAAGAAAAGAAAGAAAAAAATTATAAATAAAGGCTACTAGGACAAACTCCAGCCCCCACTGCAGCTGATCTTGGGGCCAGGAAACCTCTTGGTGATGCTAATCCTTTCACTCTTCACTATACATTCTATAATCCCTTCCTCTATAACTATCTCCTCTGCTGGTCAGAGCATCTTCCTTAACAGCACGATACAGTTTATCATCCCAAAGCGATCTAAGCCCTCATTACCATGCCCCTTTCAGAATTCCCTGGATCCACTTGTCTACTGACAATCACAGCTGGGCATGGGAACATGAATAAACATGAAGGTGGAGGATTTGGGTGCCACATATAACCCTGCCTGCCCCATTGTTAAACAGCAGCCTACCTCTTTCTTAGGATTAGCCTCAAAAATACATATGGTTTACTGACAGTGTTTGTAGTTCAATTAATTACTCGGCACCTGACAATTTAGAAAGGACCATGTATGAATTAGCCTTTTTGTTTTGTTTTTTGAGACACAGTCTTGCTCTGTTGCCCAGGCTGGAGTATACAGTGGTGTGATCTCAGCTCACTGCAACCTCTGTCCGTTGGGTTCAAGCAATTCTCCGGCCTCAGCTTCCCGAGTAGCTGGGACTACAGGCGCACACCACCACACTCGACTACTCTTTGTATTTTTAGTACAGACAGGGTTTTGCCACGTTGGCCACTCTAGTCTCTAACTTCTGACCTCAGGTGATCCACCTGCCTTGGCCTCCCAAAGTGCTGGAAATACAGGCATGAGTGACTGCATATGGCCTTCAATCCGTTTTGATTTTTTAAAACTTAGATTTCAGACAGCGTAACATTGAGAATGTCTCTGTTGCCGACGGCTTTTAGGAGCTTCCTGTCTTCATGTATTTCATAGAATGAAAAGTTTTAGGGAATCTAAGATTTTTCCCAGCTGTGTCTGCTTACACAAGGGCAGGAAAACAGTTTTGTTTTCTGAGACTCTCTACTTAATAGCCTAAGGCAAGGATTTAACCAATCAAATTTGCTTAGCAATTTACTTGCATGATATTATTTTAATGTAGACTAATACATAATGACATTCTTGCTGTATGGCTAACAAAAATAACACAATACTAAGGCTACAGAATTAATTTCTGTCTTGGGATCTAGTAATATCCCTAAGGTCATTTTTTTTTTTTATATCTTCAATCTTCCATAAATATTTTCATTGCTCCTCTCAGCTTGTGTGAGTCCATGACCATCCAATTCACCTCTACCAGGTTGAAACTTCAATATCTAACTGTACAGGAATCTCTCTTTCTTCAAGATCTTCAGAGTTTGACAGTGTTCCTGGCCTATCAGGCTAGGATTTAATAAGCCATAGTTCACATACTAGGCCACATTTCTAGAATTTTGAGGCCGAGTGTCCATATAGGAAGCATAAATCCTGTTCTTTGAAAGTGGGCAGTTCTTCATTAAGAAAAACCTTTAAATGTGACCTTTCTATCATGGTCTTGATTATCAGTTTGGTTTATCAAATTACAGTCATGTGTCACTTAATGATGGGGATACATTCTGAGAAGTGCATCATAAGGCAATTTTGTCACTGTGCAAACATCACAGTACACTTACACAAACATGGATGATATAGGCTACTACACACCTAGGCTATATGAGACAGCCTATTGCTCCCAGGCTACAAACCTGTACAGCACATTACTGTACTGAATGCTGTAGGCTACTGTAACACAATGGTAAGTATACTTCTAAACATAGAAAAAGTACAGTAATAATACAGAATTATAATCTTGCAGGACCACTGTCACATATGTGGTCCACCACATACAGCACATAACTGTATGTCCTAGTGATGAAGAAAGATTCCTATTGAATCTTTGCGAATACTTACATGCCATTGAATTCAAGAGATTTTGTAAAGACATCTTGTACAATGTTTTATTATAAGCAGTTTTGCAGATATAGATAATCCAAATAGCTCATATATACCACTAAATCATCCTATTTTACACCAGTGGTACTATCTCCAAAAGGCTTGTTTACCTATGAATAGTAGCTGAATAAGTAAAATTTAGCTTCATGACTGTCAACAAGAAGTAGTGGTAATTTTTCAAAGGCTTATCCATTTTAAAATCATTTTTCTGAATTTCATTACTAGAGTCATCATTGTTCAGTGATTTGCTTACAACCTATAGTTAGATTTATTACAGAATATTTTATCTGAATTCCAAGCATTCAGTTGAAATAAGATACTAAATAGTTCTATTCCAGTTTGCATAAGTATAGCTTGCTAAATTGAAGGCTGGGATCAGTAAGAAGAAAGGCAAAGTGTTTCTTTGCCTAAGAGGAAACAGATTATGTTTTTAAAATAGATAACTACAATTCTTGTACTCTTGTTCCACTGACCTTAGAACGCAGTCGACTTTGCTTATTCAACTGCCTTGGGAGACTAAAGCAGTTCTGCGTATCTCGTCCCACATGTACTTGAATGCAGTTTGTCAAGTGTCCATTCACAGTGTCAGTCATCTCAGCTAATACTTGAAAGCCTGTGCCCATGACTCTATTTCCTACAGTGTCAAAACTCAAGAATATCTGCTTTAGTCCTTTCATTAAGCATCTGAGATTATTCTTCTTTTGCTTTTTTCTAGAAGTTTCCATTTCTATCACATAGCTTATTGCAGGCACCTTTGAGTAGGTGTGAGGGAAGATTAGAAATCTGTTCATGACAAGACTGAAACTGGTTTTAGTCTTGATTTTTATTAGATGACTAACCAACAATATCAAATAGAAGAAAGTAGGCTACTCTAATAGGTTATCATTTTCACAAGTAGTTTAAGTGACTCAAATAGAGGCTGAAGCTTTCTTTTTAGCTAACACATATCACAAAGCCCCTGAAGGCCAGATAACTCCCAGAGTCAAACAGGATTGGAATTTTATAGGGTGAGGAGAAAGGAGAAGTGTCCTTATAGTTTGGTTCAGGTTTTTGTCTCTAATTGCTATGAAACTTGTAGTTGGAACAGCTGGAAAATGTTCTAGTTTTTCATGCCTCTTACATTGGCACAGTCTCATCCCAATAGCTATTAGAACAGCATTTTTCTACAGCTGTTTTTTCAAAGTCTTGTGGCTTGTTGATGTTGCAGGCAGAATTCTAAAACGGTCCATGACAATCCCACCCACAGGTGTGCACAGTCCTCTTTGAGGATGAGTAAGATGGTGAATATGGTAGATGCCACTCCTGTGACTAGGTTATGTGATGTGGCAAAGGTGAAGGGATTTTGAAAATGTAATGAAAGCTCCTAATCTAGTCACTTTAATTTAATCAAAAGGAAATCATTCAGGGTGGGCTGGCCTAATCACATAAGCCCTTTAAAAGAGACTCAAAGCAGGAGTGATTGTCCTGGGGACTTGAAAAGCAAACTGATGTGTTGTGAAGGGAACAATGGAGGTAACCATGTGGCAAGGACTTGAGCATGGCTTCTATGAGTTGTGAGAACTCAGATGGCAGCTAGCCAGAAAATGGGGACCTCAAAGACATAGTCTCAAGGAACTGAATTCTGCCAATAACCTTCATGAGCTTGGAAGTAGAATCTCCCAGCCAAGCCTTCATCTGGCACTGCAGCCTCTCTGGCATTTTAACTGTAGCCTCATGAAACCCTAAGCAGATGATTCACTGAAGCTGTATCTTTCCTCCTGACCCAGGGACTATGACATAATAAGTGGGTGCTGTTTTAAGATGTTGAATTTGTAGTAATTTGTTATGGAGTAATAGAGAACTAATGCACTTAGTAAATCAAGATTCAAGGTGGGAGAGAGAGAAATGGGGAGGGAGAAAGAGGTAAAGGAAGTAAATGTCAAAGGGGAGGGTAACTGGAGATCTCCCGTCATTGTGGTTCTAATCCTTTGACGTAACTATTTCATAAGAATTTGATCCAATATTACCCTGAGGGCAAGAACTTACTTGGATTAGTGAGGGCATTGACAAATTCCTGGAATGCTCTAATCCAGGGGTATCCTATCTTTTGGCTTCCCTGGGTCACATGGAAAAAGAAGGATTCTCCCGGGCCACACATAAAATACATGAAACACTAGTGATAGCCAATGAGAAAACAAAACAACAAAAACAACAAAAAACTCAGTGTCTTAAGAAGCTTTACGCATTTGTGTTGGGTCACATTCAAAGCAATCCTAAGCCACATGCAGATCACAGGCCTCAGGTTGCACAATCTTGCTCTAATTTATCTATAAAGTATTTCTTACGATTGCCCCTAGCTGACAAAGGTATTTGAAATTTGGAAACTAATATTCCTGGAAATCAACTTTTTGGCAGTTATTCTGTTAGTACTTCTCCACAAAAATGATGATGCATCTCCTGTTCTAAAAGGTTAAAAGAGCTGGAATATATCCTTATTAATAATATTTAGGTATGTGATATTATCCAAGAATAGGTTGAGTTTTTCTGTTGGATTAAATGCATTCCCACTCTACAGGCTTGATATCCGGGTAATTTAAACACTACAGTCAGAGCTTATAAAAAACAAGGAACATAACAGACATATCTATTTATTTGTGGCATCTCTACTAAATTTTAAGTACCAAACCATCAAGACTTATAAGGTGACAGTATAAACCTTTAGTGCTACCCATAAGTCTTCTGAAAAACATTTATATAAAAGACACTTTAACATTATTCTAAGTTTGGTAACTGATCTCAGAGCAGATAAATGTCTAAAAAATTTTCAGGTAAGAATACAAAAGGATAAGAAACAGTCACGGCCTTGGATATGTTATTAACTAGAAGCACAATATCATATAAAAATTATAAGAAAAGACTTTTAAAAGCACCCCTTAGAAATTTTACTTTCTCCAGAAGCTAATAATATTTGTGTGCTTATTATTGTCTACATTAGTTGTTGAAATTCACAAAAACATGAAAGATAGTTCCTTTTGGGAGTATATAGTTGAGTCACTTGAGGAAAGTAACTGTCTGCTTTTGGCAGTGTATGTGGAAAGTAAATAATAACTTTTCATTGTCTCACTTGAAAATAGATCGTTTTTCCTTTGAACTCGTTTCTTATCTCTAACATTCATGAACTCCTTGCTTTAATAATTTTAATGTGTATTTATACATGTGTTTGAGTCCACTATGTAGCGTGTTGGTGCAGTAGGCGGGGCTTGGCATTTCCAGCCTATAGTGAAGGGGGATCTCGGGAACACAGGTTTAGAGGGAGAGGACCTAAGATCCAAGCAGCATACAATTCTAAGCCATCTTATGAAACACGACTTCCCTCAAGAGCCAGTCCGGAGTAGACTTAATAAAATTTAAAATTATGTTAAGTAACTTCTACTTCTGTTCAAGGTGGAGTAATAGGATTTGCCTTCCCACCTGAAAAGATACAAAATTGACCAAAAAACGTAGAATAGTAGTCTTTAGGACATTGGCTATCGGACAACAAGGAAGAGAGATCCATGAAAGGCATTTAAAAAATTAGGTGGTATGTACTAATGCCTTGCTTAATGCCTTGAAAGAGATTCCAGGGTGAAATGCAGGAATGGGAAACCCACATGAAGACCAGAAGACTCACTGAGTTTAGGATACAAGATGGAGAGTGTGGGGAGATCAGAGTGGCCCAGGTTTTCAGGGCAAAGTACTAGAGAGATCTGCAAGAGGGTTGCCTTCAACTATTCAGCTGAGTACTAATCAGTGGACACATGTGAGGAAAATATCGCAGGCTGAAGAAAGCATAACCCAAAAGGATTAGGAGAAACAATACTAATACCTCACACAGGCTGACAGTAATGCTTATTTCCAACAACCAGGCTGGAAAAAGGAAATCTGTATATCCAGCACCTTCCATAGTTTCTTTGTGTGTGTTAGGAGCACCTAAAACGTGTTCAACAACACAGCGGAATAGGAGGTCCTAGGCTTTACTACTATACTAGTCCATTCTTACACTGCTATAAAGAACTACCTGAGACTGGGTCACTTATAAGGAAAAGAGATACAATTGGCTCATAGTTCTGTGGGCCATACAGGCTTCTGCTTCTGGGGAAGCCTCAGGACACTTACAATTGTGGCAGAAGGTGAAGAGGAAGCGGGGACATCTTCACATGGCTGAGAGGAGAGAGAGAGTGCAAAGCGGGAGGTGCTACACGTCTTCAAACAACCAGATCTCGTGAGAACTCAATCACGAGAACAGCAAGGGGGAAGTCGGCCCCCATGATTCAATCACTTCCCACCAGGCCCCTCCTCCAACACTGGGGATTACAATTAGACATGAGATTTGGGTGGGGACATAGAGTCAAACCGTATCAACTACCCTACACAGAAAGTTCAACTAGCAACTAAGCACAGAGAAGAACATGTTGGTGAAAATCCCGAAGTATGGGAATAGGCTTGCGACACCTATGTAGATGAGAAAACCTGAGTAAAGGCAGCATTGAAAAGGTAGAAGGAACTGTCTCACTTCGACCACATAACCCCTCCCCATGCACTAAGTCAGCACAACACTACACAAAGAAGATTCTGCAGGGCCCTTGGTTTCTGAGTAGAAAGAGAGAACTGGAGGTGGACATCAGCTTCCCTTACATTCTGAGGCATTTCCCAGGGAGCCCACTTTGGGCTCAGCTCATGGGGAATTCAGGGGGTAATGGCATGGCTAGTCCACCTGAGTTAAAGAAGAAACAAAGCAAGGAGGCAGACCCTGCAGCAACCAAAATGCAGATACTGGTGGTAGCTTTATCTCCCTGCCAGCCACAGTGCTGAGTCAGAGGCATTAGCAAACAGCAAAGCCCACCTGCAAAGTCAAACTCATCTCTCCCACCCAGAAGTGGTGGGAAGTCCTACCTGGCTTGCCTCAGACCTCACCCAAATCACCACTGTGCATTTTGGCAAAGAGCAGCAGATAGTTTTGCCCCACTCAGTTTAAACAGCACTCAATATGGCCTCAAAGCCCACCCTAAACCTCCCCACTCAGGGAGGGACATGACCACCATAGCACATCTCAGCACAGAGCAGAGGCTAATTCTATCACACCTGGAAGTTTAAACAGCACTCAGCCTCAAAGCCTATGACAAGGACCTACCTAGGCAGAGAGGAAAACCTCAACTGTGCGTTTTTACTAAGCAAAACAGACAATCTCATCCAGCCCAAGCAGATACTTGTCTTAACCTCAGGGTCCCTACAGTGATCCTGTTCAATTGCGGAACCCAAACAGCGTTATGCCCTGGCTGGGGACTACGTCCTGTTGCCCAGCCCAGTCAAAAGCCATTGCAGTGTCCTTCTGTCAGCTCTGCCTGATTGCAGAGCCCAGCCAGCCGCCCCACCTGAACTCACATACCTTTTCGTCTCTGTTATCCACGGCTTTCTCCCAACCACTCACCATGCCAGTCAGCGTGGTTCCTTTGCTCCAGCACTACTTCTTCTGGTCTGTTTGCTTCCTAAGCACTGCTACCTGCACCTGCCATGCCTCCCACCTTTCCCGCGTGGAAAATAAAGTCCTTGAACGCTCTCTCATTGCAACTCTCATTTGAAATACCACCCATGAAATCACGCCTGGTTGACTCAGGCCTCAAAGATTGTTGCCAGCTGTGAGGTGCCAGAGCTCTCACTTAGCACATGTCTTTGCTGCTTAAAGTGTGGCCAGCTGGAGCAGGTGCATCAGCATCAGCTGGGAGCTGGTTAGTAAATCAGTCTGAATTGTTAGTCAATCAAGCTGAATTCTAACAAAATACAGGTGATTTACATGCACATCTGCGTTTGGGAAGCCCTGATCAGTGCCCCTTGCTTTTTTGATTATCTTTTCCAGGGAGGTGCTGTTTTAACCAAACTAGCTATGACTCCGCATATCTGAACAACCTACCATGATTCTCTGCACTTGGGAGGGTTTGAAATAATTTTTACTGATACTAATAAAGAAGTCTCATAAACGCCAGTGAAACTGACATCTTCCTAATGACTTTATTCTGCTTTGTTCTTGTCATCCCTCTGTCAGCGGACAAAGGAATACGCCACATGTTCCAGATTTCTGATATCAAGAGCACAATGAACAGCCTCTTCCTTCCAAGATCTAAGCCATTGAATCATCTTCCGTTCACCCTAAACAACCAATAGATAACACAACCTCATAGCTTGATAAAATAAATATGGGATAGAGTTTGCAGTCATTTTCTAAGGATCCCCAAACAATGTACCACAGGCTGCGTGGCTTAAACCACAGAAACCTATTTTCTCACAGTTCTGGAGGCTAGAAGTCAGATTAAAGTGTTGTCAACCGTGCCATGCCTCTCCATACCTTCTGGTGACTTCGTGGCAATCTTTGGCACTCCTGGACTTGTAGAAGCATCACTGATCTCTGCCTTCATCTTTACATGACATTCTTCCTGTGGGCATGTCTATCTCCAAATTTCCCCTTTTTATAATATTGGATCAGGGTCTACCTAATGCCTTTGTTTTAACTTAATTACCTCTGTAAAGATTCTGTTTTCAAGTCAAGTCACCTTCTGAAGTGTTGGGGATTAGGACTTCAACATTCTGAATGGGGGAAGAGAGCATGCTTTAACCCATAACAGAGTCTAAAATCTTTCTGAATGTAGACTCTGTGTGTGTGTGTGTGTGTGTTTGTGTGTGTGTGTCTCATGTGTGTTATATCTCTCAGGGTTTTTCGGAAGCTGGTGTGGAACACAGAGCAGTTGGTTTAAAATACTGGTTAGACAATACAGGGCAAAGCTAAGAACTGATTCTGAAGACTTGAAGCAGCGAGAAATCTCAACACCTCTAGCCACATTAGCCTAAAAATATCCTTGGTCAAAGTTGACCACTGTCTAGAGCTTTGGCTCCTTTCACCTATAGGGAAGCTCAACCCTGTTCTTTCTGGACGCTACCACCAGTTTTAATGGCCTGTCATTTACTTTAACTGGACTGCATGTTTGTAGCAGTGTAGATTGCCAGGGATGAATTGGGGAGTTCATAGTAAGATTGTAGATGCCCAAAGCCTCAATAGCTTCTCACTGTTATTATCTTCCCCCAAGGATTACACCAACAGTGGCCTCAGTCATAGAATAAGGATGGAGGGTGAGGAAGCCAGGCTTTTTCATGCTGTCTTGATTGAATATGCATTGAGTACTGATATGCCCACATTTAACTGGCACTACATTTGAGATGGTATCTAGCTAATGGCCAGTTGTCACATAGAAAAAGACTGAGGAGAGGATTATAATGAAAGGGACATGGGCAAAATCTGAAAAGACCGTATGCATCTTATTTTTGTATGATTGAAAAGGTAGATTGAACCCTATCAAATATGTCCTATGAAAAATAATGTTGTAAGCATGCTTTAGGAAGAAAAAAGATGGTGATCAGGAAAGAATTTTCAGAAATTACTTGGTTTTCTCCTAAGATTTATAAATACTAGAGCCCTGGAGGATAGAGAATGTTCAAGTAGTTTTTATTTCATTACTTTATTTTTAAATTTTATTTATTTATTTTTAAGATGGAGTCTCACTCTGTCACCCAGACTGGAGTTCAGTGGCATGACCTTGGCTCACTGCAACCTCCACCTCCCAGGTTCAATCGATTCTCCTGCCTCAGCCTCCAGAGCAGCTAGGATTACAAGTGCCACCATGCCCAGCTAATTTTTTTATTTTTAGTATAGATGGGGTTTCACCATGTTGGCCAGGCTGGTCTCAAGTTCCTGACCTCAGGCGATCCACCCGCCTCAGCCTCCCAAGTGCTGGGATTACAGGCATGAGCCACCATTCCCAGCCCATTTCATTACTTGAAAGGTAGAGTTTCTCCCTTCTAGTTTAGAATTTTTTTAATTGTCATTATTCTTTGGTAAAGATGTTGTGAGACAGTCTGCAGCCTTTCAAGTCACAGAAACAACTGTTCAGGATATTTTGTTGCATTTAGTATCGGCTAAGCTTCTTTTATTATGAAATTCCTTTTTCAATCCTTAAAAAAAAGGACCTTAGGTCTCTTTCCCATCTGCTTCTGTGAAAGGAGGCAGAGTTTTAATGAGCACGTTGGCTGACTGCAGCTCAAGTGGAAGAAATTAAATGTTCCACGTTTCATTTGCTTTTGCAAGAGCAAAACTGTACATAGCAACCTGTGTTCAGTGCTGTGCTCCAGGACTCCACAGAAAAGAGTGGAATTACAGCAACCATTTAGTGCTTCGTAGAGTCAGAGGCACTCATAATCCAGATAAGACAAGATGACTGGACCCGCTGCTGGCCAATCTCCAGCTGCCACATTCCACAAGAAAAAGCAGTCCAACAAGATTTGTAAAATCAAATAGGAGAATTTTAGATTTATAAAGCATTGGCATGTGAGTCAAGGTTCCTAGAATAATTCCCAAATGAAACTCTGTGGTTTCATTTCCTTTGTGAGTAAACAGGGAGAGTGTTACCTCCTAAATATCCACTTACAGATTAACTGCTTTTGGCATCATTCACGCTGATCATTCCAGGAATTGTTTCCCAAGTGATCCTCCACAGACCACCTGCATCAACATCTCCTGGGTGTTGATTAAAAGGAAGGATTTGGCAGAGTGCGGTGGCTCCCACCTGTAATCCCAGCACTTTGGGAGGCTGAGGTGGGTGGATCACCTGAGGTCATGAGTTCGCAGATCAGCCTGGCCAACATGGTGAAATCCCATCTCTACTAAAAGTACAAAAATTAGCCGGGCATGGGGTCCCATGCCTGTAATCCCAGATACCTGAGAGGCTGAGGCAGGAGAATCACTTGAACCAGGGAGGCAGAGGTTGCAGTGAGCCGAGTTCATACCACTGCACTCCAGCCTGGGCAATAGAGCAAGACTCCATCTCAAAGACAAAAAAAAATAAATTTTAAAACAAGGAAGATTTGGGGGTCCTCTTCCTACAGTGTGGAATCAGGATTTCAGGGGGTGGGGCTTGGATATCTGGGGTTTTAACAGGAACTCCTATGGTTCTTACACACACTGAAGTTTGCAAACCACTGAGCCAGGGTCTCCCCTCTCACTGTCCAAGTCCTGGGATGAGATTTATTACTGAATCACTTAAGCAAGGCTAAAGAAAGAGGACACTGCTGCTGCCGACCCTGGACCCAGGGCACACTAGTATCACTGCTACTACTTCCCTTGGAAAAAGGATGTCACTGTTAAAATCTCAACCAGTAGCAGAGAGGGGTGGATGGCTCCATTGCTCATGCTTCTTTGCCTAACCACCCCAGGCAGGGTTATCTGACGGGCTGACCCTAGAGCACATGGCATAGACCTGGGAAAATAAATGCTTAAGGTCTTCAGCATCCTAGAACAAGAGGGAGATTCATGTAATAAAGAATTGTCGAAACATAGGAAAAGAGTTGTCAGAGTTTTAAAAATAACAACAAGAGGATAGAGAGCCTTAAATGAGAGATTTGCCACACATGCTACAACCTTTGCAGCAGAAAATAAAGCCTGAGAGTTGGAGCTCTGAAACCAGAGAGTCCTTCTTGGTGAATGCTGAGGGCTGGTTAGAAAATCCCTCCACAGAGGCTCACAGAACTCTTCCTTGCTAATCTGCCTTCAAAAAGCCACTACTTAAATCATCTTTGCTCTCATGATTAAGTCCAAATCCTTGATGCTTTCAATGTATTAGTGGCCTTCTGTCTCCAGTCCTTTAACTTCTCATTCTGGGAGGAGTTTTAGGCTTCCTAGGTTATCTTTCTCCCCTGGGTTCGTTCTTCACTTTCTGTGATTCTTGTATAATTGAACATGGCCATGCTATTCCCAAGTCAAGAGGAGCTCAGAAATGGTGCATAAAAATGAAGGTTATGTAGCTAACGATGACAAAGGTGAAGGTAGGAGTGAGTCCTAGATGTTTTAGACTCCTATAAGCCCAGGGAGAAAACTCTCTTTTCTAGGCCTTTGATATCCTCAGTCATTTTTATACACCATCTCCACCTATCTGTATTTTGCATGCCCCATTATGCTTAGCTGGATTGATGACAGTCTTCCTAGAAGCTGTAACGCTTTCCACATTGATTACACTCTTTCTGTATCATTTCTCCCATGTAGAGTCAAGCTGGACATTCCCCCTAATAATTTCGATTCAGTGTTTTGTTCTAGGCATTTAACAACTTGATATCACTTAATCTCATAAAGAAAAAAATCAAGATTCAGCGAAACAAGGTAAATTATTTAAGGCTACATATTTAATTAAATGACACAACAAAAATCCAACCTGGGTCTAATGTCTGTGATTTTCTGCTCCATCACACGGCTTCCTACACTATATTGGAATGGAAATATAATGGTGGAATTTCTAATGACAGATAAAGACGAAAATGCTATAGACAAAGAGATCCCTAAAACAATGCCATGATGGTGGTGATCTAGTCTGCATCTAGGAAATACAGCCTTACACACACACACACACACACACACACACACCATCCCCTTTTTTGTCCCTCCAAGCCTTGGTGATTCCTCTACCTTTTCAACTGCAATAGGAATTAGGTATTACTGTTTATTAGGAGCTGGGATAGGCAGTTACATATATTATCTCTACTTTTTACAATAACCCTACAAGTTATCTTATCCCTACTTAAGAGAATTAAGCTGAACCACATGGAAACTGACAGAGCTCCCAGTTTACCTGGTCTGACTCCCACATTCGGCTTCCTCTGCTCCTTGAGGCCGTATTGTTTCACTCAAATAATTCATTGACATCACTCATGGAGGAAATGAAAAGTTAAAAAATAAATGTATTGGCCAGGTGCGGTGGCTCACATCTGTAATCCCAGTGCTTTGGGAGGACAAGACTGGTGAATCACTTGAGGCCAGGAGTTTGAGACCAGCCTGGTCAACATGGCAAAACCCCATCCCTACAAAAAATACAATATTTAGCTGGGTGTAATGGTGTATGCCAATAATCCCAGCTACTCGGGAGGCTGAGGCACGAGAAGTGCTTGAACCCAGGAGACAGTGAGCAGAGATCGTGCCACTGCACTCCAGCTAGGGCATTGAAGCAAGACTCTGTCTCAAAAATAAGTAAGAAAATAAATAAATAGATGTATTGTCCACCCCATTTGGTCCACCTGCATTGTAAATGCTTGTTTGATTGTCACACTGTTTCTAACTCCCTCACATTTCATTCTATAGTGTCTAACTCTTAAGAAATGGTGGAGTTGGTGAACATAATTATGAATCAAGTTTAAAGATAGAAATTGTCACAGCATTATTCTAGGAATGATGATCCACTGGTTGTTCAGAGGACTAGTTAATATATTAACTAGTAATATAAATATATGTATATGTGTACATAATATATACACATGTGTACATATATATGCACATATGTGTTTATAATAGATACACATACGTACATATACATATATAATATATGTTATATAAATATAAAAGTGAATATAAATATATGTATATGCGTACATAATATATACACATGTATATATGTATATTATAGATGTATGTGTATACAATATACGCACATATATACATATATAACATGTGCACGTATATACATATATAATATATGTACATATGTATAGATGTATATATAATATATACATACATGTAATATATACATACATGTATATATACATATGTATATAATTGTTGAGAGTATATACATATATATTTATATATACAACGTTCGGGAAGAACAGAAATCTGTTAGTGCAATGAATTTCATACAAATATTCATATATATTCTTCATTTTACTTGTTTTTTAAAGGAAAATTGCTTTTCAATGTGTACAAAGTAGAAATTTGATCCCAACTGGTCGAGCCAATTGAATCAGAACTGAAAGTTCCAGTGCAGAATAGTCAGTGCCTCCTGTTTGATCTGGAGTAGAACACTCAATGAGTGCTCACTCACTGCGAAGGCTGGTTTGTGAGGAATTTTCCTTCTTTTCTTTGGCAGACTGTTAAATGCAATGGTTTTCATTTGCTCAGCCTTTAAAAAAAAAATCTTTACCTCTTACAATTTTTGACCAACGTATAATGTTGCAAATTTACTGGATTTTTTGCTTACCATAACTTACTTCTCAGAAATTTATGTTAAAACTCCTATCAACGGCTAAGCAGCTAGCTGTTGAAGACAAGACAGATTCCTATACAAGCTGCTAACCAGCACTTAGCACATTTCTCAGAGGTTTTCTGCAATGATTTAACAGTCGGGGCACTCATGGCAAAGTTACTCAGTGTTTCAAACTCTTGGTAACCCTTCTAAGGCTGATGCCAAAGCTTATGCAGAGAGGAGAATATGATGTGGTAGTTGGTGTGACTGCCTACGATGAAGAAAGGCCTTAATGGGCACTGAAGCCAATTCTTCGAATACACTTTAAAAATATTCTTTATAAATCATGACAGGTAATACCAAGACTATTTATCAGCACTCTCAGTGTCCACTTACTTATATTTCCCCGAAGTCTTAGAAGGGAATAAAGATGTGGGTTGCTCTACAGTAATTCATGCTTTTGAGTACATTGTTCTACAAAAGTGTACGCTTTTCTCTTGAGTCAGTTGTGAGCAACTCAAGGTCAAGGGCGGCATCACTTTCCTGGGTGTCTTCACTAATATAGCAGAGAGTCCCTAGGAAAGCTGTTGACTACATGAAGAGAGCATGAAGGCGGGCTGGGACCAAGTACACTCTGTGATACGGTGAAACAGAAGGTTTTGGCATGGGAAATGCCTGCCTCTCCACAGGAACAAAACCAGTGGTGCACAGCAGATATTTTGATTTTCTCAGATAGACCTGAGTAAGAAATGTCTATATGGCATAAAGACACATTTAACATCTTTCCAAAAACATCTGGGTTTTCTCCATGCAGAGTATCTGTGAAGTCTGGGGGACATGGCTTTAACTTCCTACACCCTCAGATTTGCCCTGTGGTATCCAAATCACATTAGACTAACCTGCCTCATCAGGAAGCTGGGAGGGAGAGCTCAAGAAGGACTTTGGGCCAGGCATGGTGGTTCATACCTATAATCCCGGCTCTTTGGGAGGCCAAGGAAGGAGGATCACTTCAGCCCAGAAGTTGGAGACTACCTGGGCAACACAGCGAGGCCTCTATTTCTATAAAAATAAAAAATAAAAATAAATGAGCCAGGCACGGTGGGCGCCTGTAGTCCCAGGCACTCAGGAGGCTGAGGCAAGAGGGTTGCTTGAACCCAGGAGTTTGAGGTTACAGGGAGCTATGATCATGTCACTGCACTCCAGCCTGAGTGACAGAGCAAGACCCTATCTCTGAAAAAACAAAAAAGTTCTTTGAAGGTATAAATTCCAAATTCTTGACAGAGCCATGGAAATTTTATCACATTGAAATTGTGAATTGATTTATTGTCTTATTTTGGGCTAGTGATGGAATTAAGATCTCCCAGGAACAGCATGATGAATTTGCTCTGAGCAAGAAACGTGTGCACAGTTCCTCTGAGAACTTGGCCAGGGCAGTGATTATTTTTGCTTTATTCTTCTATTGTGCCCTGGTTCACAGAATCCATTCTCCTTCTTGGTGTTAGAGTATCATCAAACACATAACACCGTAATGTCTTAATTGCTATGGGATGGTTTCTCTCCTTTATTATTCATCACATGGGATCTGGTCAACCCTTGGGAATACAGAGAAATTGGCAAAGCTGTCTTTACAGTGTGGAGCCTTCCTATTTTCTTCCTTCAGTGAAGACAATATTAATTCATAAAGTAATCCAGCTTGCTCAGACATACTTGCCATAGAACACTGAGTACCAAGAAAGGACCCAGTTCATTAATTTTACAGTAATTTTCACAGAGGGGCAAGTAAGCAGCTAGTGGAGATGAAAAAATGTTTGCTTGAGTCAGGAGGCCTATGTCTAAACCAACTCTGCACTTGTGAGCTGGGTCATTTGGGATACGTTACTAAGCTCTTTGAGCAAACTTGGAATGGGCTTCAATGTGAATCAATTCAGATGACAAATTATGATGCAGAAGAAAATGCATCAGACTTTAACTTTACATGACCTCTGTAAGTTCCGTGTATTGAACCTGGAAACATGTGTCGTGCTATGTGAAAAAAAGCATGTTACAGAATAACATGCGTAGCGCTATTCATTCTGTATAAAGAAAGAAGGAAGGAGGGAGGAAAGAGGCAAATCAGGGCAGAATGAAACTTCAATGTTCTATTCTGTTTTTTAAAACATCCTAATAATACAGAAGTGTATAGATAGCATTATATTATTTTGTTTTCTAAATTACTGTATTAGTCTGTTCCATGTTGCTAATAAAGACATGACTGGGTAATTTATAAAGAAAAAGAGGTTTAATGGACTCTCAGTTCCACATGGCTGGGGAGGCCTCACAATCATGGCAGAAGGTGAAGGAGGAGCAAAGGCATGTATTACATGGCAGCAGGCAAGACAGCATGTGTAGGGGAACCGCCCTTTGTAAAACTATCAGCTCTTGTGAGACTTACTCACTATCACAAGAACAGGATGGGAAAAACCCACTCTCATGATTCAATTACCTCCCACAGGGCCCCTCTTATGACATGTGGGGATTATGGGAACCACTATTCAAGATGGGATTTGGGTGGGGACACAGCCAGATCATACCAATTACCAAACAATGATAAACTATTTCTTCCAGTTATGGGTCCCACTTTACACAGTGAATTGACCAGTGATCAGTATCTGTTTGATCCGAATGCCTTTTTATTTACACGGCCATCACAAATATCGCTGCAGAGACAACATTCCCAGACCAACTATAGTTCTAGTAGCATGTTGTTTTGTGCAAGAGTCTAGGGCAGTTTCCTAACTTAATTTCTTGAGTCTAGTATTCCAGGCATTCAATCCCCTACACTCTACATCTATCTAGCCTCAACTTTACCCTGTGGTTTCAGGGAAGCTGGTCTTTGTTTTGCTGCACTATCCTGCTTCAGGAATAACCCCTTCTCAGGAAGAATCTCCTGCCACCTCTTCCAATCACACCTTTTTTTTTTTTTCCTACTTCCTCATACATTTATATTATTCTTAAACATTAATTATAAAGGTAAAATACGTTTATTGAGAAAATCCAGAAAGTAAAATCTAAAGAACAAAATTAAAATAACCTGTCACCACTTTCCACTAACATTTTAGTGTATGACCATCTAATCATTTTTCCATTTCTCTCATACTTTTTCATTAGCAAACTTTAGATTGTAAGCTTTACAAACATTCTCTAACTTGGTTTAAAAGTTAAGATAACTTGGGAATTTTCCCAAGTCATTTTGTTTTCTCCAAATTATGATTCCATGAATGTATCTTAATTTATTTAACTGCCCTCTAAATCAGGATGCTTAATTTGTTGCAAGCATTTTATTGTCATAAAAAGTGCTACAGTAAACATCCTTGAAAATGTCTCTAATTATGTAATGAATCAAATTCTGAGAAATGAAATTACTAGATTATGAGAAAGAAATGTGTTCAAAGATTTTTCAACCATACTGACAAAATTTCTGATTGCCCAGAAATTCTGTAGAATTAAATTTCCACCAGCAGCCAATACATGTTGTTTCTATACATTTTTGTCAATGCTGCTCCAACATTTCTTTTAGGACTGGGTCAAGGTTGCCTCATAAATGACTAAACTTTCTAGCTAGTTTGAATGCAATCATCTCCTGCTCTCTCACATCTTTCCACCATCCCCAGTGTTGATATAAATTCTAGAATATTGTTTGATTTTTCTGTTGATTGTCTTTCAAGTTACTTGATTCTCTGCAATCATCCCACAAGTCTTTTAAAGGAGAACATTTTCTTTTTTGGGGGGAGGACATTTTCAATGTCTTTTGTATACTACATAATTCTAGATGATTCCATTTCCCTCTAAACTCTACCAATAGTTTATCATGGATTAGAGAATTATTCTCCCAGAGACTATATCTCAGTGCATAATTGTTTTTCACTATCTGACAAAATGTCTAGCAAAATTCATCCAAAGACATAATTCACTATCACTGGATGTCACATGATGAGATAAATCCAGGAGAAACTGTAGCCATCTTTCCAATTCATAGAACAGTTGTATGAACCATAAAATAGCTCCTCTTTTCACACAACCATATATAATTTTCAGTTGCATCTAAAAGGTCATTTCACCTTCAGCGTATCTCTCAATCTCAATAGAGCTGAAACTGAACACAAGGAAACGTGAAGAACTCTAAATTGATGTGTAATATTTTCCAAACAGAAAAAAATCTTCATCTGTACCAACTGCCCAAAACCCTTTCTCCTCTTTCTTATTATCAAATTACTAACAGTCTTAAGCCAACCTTGTCTGCCAAATGTTGAGAAACATGTGACTTATGCCTCAGTGTTCCTGGCTTGACAAGGATCTCCAGGAGCAACGACAAAAGAAAGCTACTGTCGAAGTTAGCCAGGAAATACAAAGGTAGAATACAAACAAAACCACCCAAGGATTGATTCAATTTACTGGTAGAAATGTTATATTATTTTAAAAAAATCTTAAGTACAATAAAACCCAGTGGGAAACCATGGACTTGGCTGTTGAGATTATTAATGACAGCAGATTTGGGAACAAGCTGCTCTCAGCGTGATTCTGACTTGAAATGTGACTGTGGCACAGATTGCTATTGATGTATGTGAGGGCAGATTTTCTACAATCTGTGGTCCTAGATCCCCTACTTCTGAATTTGAACAACCTGGAGCTTACCTCAGCTAGAACTTGATAGGATCTCTGTCCACAACTATCTTGATTGTCACCTTAAGTTACATAAAACTAAGCTAAAGCCCTCTTGCCACCAGATTTTCAAGTAAAATTCTCACTCTGGTAAATCTCAATTTTCACCAAATTATTAACTTCAATTTGACATTTTTAATATGATGCCCCATTGAAACGTTTAAAGAGTAGTCTACTCCCACCCCTTTTTAAGAGACACGGCCTACACCACTCAAATTATAATGCCATTGGTCTGCTGGTTATTGCCCCAAAATGTGATGCCAAGTTCTTTTTTCAACTGAAGATCTGGAGATCTCAACAGAGCACAGGCTGAAACGGATAGAGTGGGCTTAAAGCCGTTTTCTGCTGAAAATCCTGGATTCAAACACAGACCCTCTCAAGGCATACTGGTTAGACTCCTTAATTTTCTTTGTGTATGTGTGGGGTGGGGGGGTGTTTTTATAGAAATCGTTTTATTTTTGATATTCAGTTTGGGGGTACCTGTGCAGGTTTGTTACATGGGTATATTGCAGGATGCTAAAGTTTGGGGTATGGATGGTTCCATCACCCAGAAGCGAGTATGCTTCCCGATAGGCAGTTTTTCAGCCCACACTCCCCACTCCCTTGCCACTACTCTTCCCCAGTATCTACTGTTCCCATCTTTATGTTCATGTACACTCGGTGTTTAGTTCCTACTTATAAGTGAGAACATGCAGTGTTTGCTTTTCTGTTCCTGCATTAATTCACAGAATAATGACCCCCAGCTGTGTCCATGATGCTCAAAGGACACAATTTCATTCTTTGAAGGGCTGCATGGTATTCCATGGTGTATAAATAACACGTTTTCTTTATCTAGTCCACCACTGATAGGCAACTAGGTTGCCACTAGGTTAATGCCAGGTCTCTGCTATTGTGAAGAGTGCTGGGACAAGCATATGAGTGTGCGCATCTTTTTGGTAGAACAATTTATTTTCGTTTGGATATATACCCAGTAATAGGACTGCTAGAATGAATGGTAGTTCTAAGTTCTTCAAGAAATCTCCAAGGGCTTTCCAGAGTGGCTGAACTAATTTGCATTCCACCAACACTATATATGCTATTTTCTCTGCAGTCTCGCTAGCATCTGGCATTTTTTGACTCTTTAATAATTGCCATTCTGACTTATGTGAGATGGTATCTCACTGTGGTTTTGACTTGCATTTCTCTGATGATTAGTGATGATGAGCAGTTTTTCACGCGTGTTGGCCGCTTGTATGTCTTCTTTTGAGAGGTGCCTGTTCGTGTCCTTTGTCAATTTCTAAACTGGATTATTTATGTTTTGACTGTTGATTTAAGTTCTCTATAGATTCTGGATATTAGACCTTTGTCAGATGGGTAGTTTGGGAATATTTTCTCTCTTTCTGTAGGTTGTTTGTTTAGTAATTTCTTCTGCTGTGCAGACACCCTTTAGTTTAATTAGGTCCCACTTGTCAATTTTTGGTTTTGTTGCCATTGCTTTTGGGGGCTTAGCCATGAGTTCTTTGCCAAAGCCAATATCTAGAAGGGTATTTCCTAGGTTTTCTTGAGGATATTTATGGTCTGACTTCTTATAGTTAAATCTTTAGTCCATTTTGAGTTAATTTTTATACATGGTGAAAGGTAGGGGCCCAGTTTCATTCTTCTGCATATGGCTAGCCAGTTATCTCAGCAATACTTATTGAATACGGAGTCCTTTCCCCATTGCTTATTTTTCTTGACCTTAACGAACATGAGATGGCTGTAGGTGTGCAGATTTCTAGGTTCTCTATTCTGTTGCATTGGTCTATGTGTGTGTTTTTGTATCAGTTCCATGCTGTTTTGGTTAGTGTAGCTGTATAGTATAGTTTGAAGGTGGGTAATGTGATACCCCCAGCTCTATTCTTTTTGCTTAGAGTTGCTTTGGCTATTGAGGATCTTTTTTGGTTTATATGGATTTTAGAATAGTTTGTTTATTTCTGTGAAAAATGATGTTGGTATTTGATAGGAGTAGCATTGAATCTATAAATTGCTTTGAGCAGTATCATTTTAATGATATTGATTCTTCCAGTCCATGATCATGGAATATTTTTCCATTTGTTTGTGATGTCTCTGATTTCTTTCTGCAGTGTTTTGAAGTTCTCTTTGTAGAGGTCTTTCATCTCTTTGGTTAGATGTATTCCTAGGTATTTCATTTTTCTTGTGGCTATTATAAATGAGGTTATGTTCTTGATCTGGCTCTCAGCTATAAAGTTACTGATGTATAGAAATGCTACTGATTTTTGTGCTGATTTTGTACGTCGATTTTGTACTCCTTAACTTTACTGAAGTTGTTTATCAGTTCTAGGAGTCTTTTGGCGGGACTTCTTAATTTTCACAACAAAACACCAACTTTGTCACCGGTTCCCTGGAACTAAAGTTAAGGAACTGACTTTAATCAGCAGAATAAGTTATCTACGTGTCAAGCCTTCACCAAAGAGTAGAGACTCAAAACTTGGTTCTACAATGCACACCAAAGAGGACCAGGTGAGGAAATTTATCATTAAGGATATTACCATAAATAAATGCTATCTATTTTCTCTACACATATTCTTAGTCCCATTTAGGGGTAAGCGGCTAAAATACAAAAAGCTACGCTCTAGAAGTAGATTGCATTTGAGCTCGGAAATTAGTCTTTATTGAATTATGTTTTAATGCTATACCTTCAAATTTTAAAACTAATCCCACCAAATGACAACTTCATAAACCCCAGATCTTGAATTTGCTGGCAGATTGGGTTTGGGTTATTGTACTCTACATAGCCAACTATGCCATCTACACTGCATGGGTTGAAATGGACATAGCAGGTATAATTATGTCCATATTACAGATAATTACTCACCCCAGATTCACACAGCCAAAAAAAACAGGGTTGTATTCAAGATCTGAAACCCCCTCCAGTGGCATTCTATAATGCCATAATGCTTCTTCCTCTCTTATCCATTGGGCAGGCTCCTTCCCCTACTTTGTTCAATCCTGTCTGAGGACCAATTTAATATTTCACAAAATTTCTTATGCTTTCTGTACAAATAAGAGATAACAGAGTCTCAGTTTCAGTTTAATTGAGGATGCTCTCATAGAATCACTTTATACAAATGTACACTTCCTATAATACTCTATACAGTTAACAAATCATTCCTTTATACAGTTAATTTACAAATTATTCCTTCTTGCTTCTCTCCATTCCCTTACCAGTCTTTCTAAACCTCATACATTAAGTTTGGTGAGGAGTCAACAAATGTTGCAACTGTTTATCAGAACCTTTTTTCTGTTTGCTCACATAATCCCAGCAAAGAGTGGCAGGATCTGATCAGAGTTCTGGCTAACTCCCTTGGATAAGGCACGGTCTATCAATGGCATGTCAGTCAGTAGCCAAGCAGATCTGGAGCACTGCAAGAACTGTGGAGCATGCGTGGAGGGCCCTGCAACCCTAGCAAACATCATCATGTTACCAGCTCTGACTTCCCATTGTTTTTAATCAGCAGTCTGATCCCCAAAGCAACAATTTACACAGCACGTGAGTGTATTCTCTGTCCCAGGTGAAATTAGGAAGCTGCTATTTTGTCAGTAAGTGCTGTTTCTCTGGATTGCAGCAACAAGCCATCATTAAAAGATGAAAGCAGAGGTGAGGCAGCAGACCTGTGGAAAACGTTCTTGCCTGTAGCCAGGCAGAGTATGCATGCCAGGATGAATCAGAACTGCATTAAAGAAATTCAGACACTTTTCAGGTAGTTAAATATTGCAAACATGTGTATATAATTTCATTTTTCTCTTTGAATAGTCTCTTCTTTGCAGAATCTGTTGTACAGTTGATTCTTGCTAAGAGATACAATAGAATCAGTTAAGTAATGTTTTAGAAGCATAAACTGAATTAGCATTGAATTTCATGTTCTTTATGGTGCTTTTGATTCATGTAACAGAAAACTTCAATTCAACTGACTTCAGTGATAAGGGAAATGTATTATACAACAGGAAGTCCAAAGGTAAGCTTGCCTCAGGGTTGCTTAATTCAGTAGGACAACAAAGTCGGGAACCGATTTTCATTTTTTTGTTCTGCCTTCCTTGACGGGTTTGACCTAAACTTGCAGGCTAGGTTTGTCCTCAGGTGGTCCCTTTCATGGGACCACAAGATGATGTCACGGTTCCACATATCATAGCCAGCAAAACAGCAAGGGATCCCCTCCTCTCCCCTCTCCCCTTCCCTCCCCCGTGTCCCCCTCCCCCTCCCCCCTCCTCCCCCACCCTCCCCCTCCCCTCCCCTCCCCTTCCCCTCCCCTCCCCCCCTCCCCTCCCCTTCCCTTCTTTCTGACGGAGTCTGGCTCTATCACCAGACTCGAGTGCAGTGGTGCGATCTCAGCTCACTGCAATCTTCACCTCCTGGGTTCAAGCCATTCTCCTACCTCAGCCTCCCAAGTAGCTGGGACTATAGGCGCACACCACCATGCCAGGCTAATTTTTTGTCCTTTAGTAGAGACGGGGTTTCACCATGTTGGCTAGGACAGTCTCCATCTCCTGATCTCATGATCCGCCTGCCTCAGGCTCTCAAAGTGTTGGGATAACAGGTGTGAGCCACCATCCCTGGCCGGGATTTCTTTATATGTGTATATGTGCCTCTCCTTTTTGTATTTGTTCAATTTTTTTTCCTCAATATATAATTGTACATACTTATGGTGTACATGTGATATTTTGATACATGCACACAATGTGTAATGATCAAATCAGAGATTTCTTTATGTGTGTGTCTCCCCTTTTTGTGTTTATATTTTTTCAATTTTTTATTGCTATATAATGGTACATATTTATAGTGTACGTGATATTTTGATACATACACAGTATTTAGGACATCATCACTTCAAGCACTTACTTCTTTGTGCTGGAAACATTCCAAATCTCTTTTAGCTATTTTGAAATATAAAATCAATTATAGTTTTTTAAATGCTTTTTAAAAATTTATTTTATAATCAATGCAGTAATTGTACATATTTATGGGGTACATAGTAATGTTTTGGTATATATAATGTATAGTGATCAGACCAGGGTAATTAGTGCATTCATCTCAAACACTGATTTTTTTTTTGTATTAGGAACATTCAGTATCCTAACTATTTGAAACTATATATTATTGTTAATTATAGTCACTCTAGTGTGCTATCAAAACTAGAACTTATTCTTTCTATCTAACTGTATTTTTGTACTCACCAGTCAACCTCTCTTCCTTCTCTGTTCACCTCTACCCATTCCAGCCTCTGGTAACCATCAGTCTACCTCCTACCTCCATGAAATCAACTTCTTAGCTCCCACATGTGAGTGAGAACATGAGATATCTGTCTTTCTATATCTGGTTTGTTTCACTCAATGTATGTCCTTCCAGTTCCATCCATGTTACAGCAGATGACAGAATTTTATTGTTTTTATGGCTGCATAATATTCCATTGAGCATATATATATCACATTTTCTTTGTCCATTTATCTGTTGATGGACACTTAGGTTGATTCTATATGCTAGCTGCTGTGAATAGCACTGAAATAACCATGCAAGGTACGGATATCTCTTTGATACACTGATTTCTTTCTTCTTCTTTTTTTTTTTCTATCTAACAAATTTCGACAATTTCCTTTCTTCTGGATATATATCCAGCAGAGGGATTGCTGGATCATATGGTAGATCTATTTTCAGTTTTTTGAGGAACCTCCCATGTGTTTTCCATAGTGACTGTATTAATTTACATTTCCACCAGCCATGTACTAAGATTTCTCTTTCTTCGCATTCTCACCAGAGTTTTTGTCTTTTAGATAATAGCCATTTTAACTGAGATGCAATGATATGTCCTTGTGGTTGTGATTTGTTATTTCCCTGATTATTAGTGCGATCCTCAGCATTTTTTCATATACCTGGTGGCCAAGTGAATATCATCTTTTGACAAATGTCTATTCAGATCATTTGCCCATTTTAAGTAAATACTATTTTTGCTATTGTTTGAGTTCCTCACATATCCCAGTCATTAATCCTTTGTTAAATGGATGGTTTGCAAATAGTGTCCCCATTCTGAAGGTTGTCTCTTCACTTTGTTGACTGGCTTCTTTGCTGTGCAGAAGCTTTTTATCTTGATTTAATCCTATTTGTCTATTTTTGCTTTTGCTGCCTGTGCTTTTGAGGTCTTACTCAAAAGTCTTTGCCCAGACCAATGACTTGAAGCAGTCCCTCAATATTTTCTTCTAACAGTTTCATAGTTTCAGTTCTTACATTTAAGTCTTTAATTCATTTTGATTTTTTATGGTGAGAGATAGAAGTGTAGTTTCATTCTTCTGCATATGAATATTCAGTTTGCCCAGCACCATTCTTCTGTTCTTTCCCCAATGTATGCTTTTGGTGCTTTTGTCAAAAATTGATTGGCTGTAAATGTGCAAATTTATATCTGGGTTTTGTATTCTGTTATATTGGTCTATGTGTCTGATTTTATGCCAGAATCATGCTGATTTGGTCACAATGACTTTGTAGTATATTTTGAAGTCAGGTAGTGTGATACTGCCACATTTGTTCTCTTTGCTCAGGATTGCTTTGGCTAGTTGGGAACTTCTGTATTTCTATAAAAGTAAAATTTTAGTAATGTTTTTACTATTTCTGTGAAGAGTGCAACTGGTATTTTGATGGAGATTTCATTGAATCTGTGGATCTCTTTGAGTAGTATGAATATTTTAACAATAATACTTCTTCCAATCTATGACCATGGGCTATCTTTCCGTTTTTGTGTGTCCCCTTCAATTTCTTTCATCAGTGCTTCGTAGTTTTCTTTCACTTTTTAATGGTGTGTGTGTGTGTGTGTGTGTATAATATTCTGTATTCTTACAATAAAGTAAGCTAGAGAAAAGAAAATGTTATTAAGAAACTCAAAAGCAAGAGAAAATATATTTACTCTTTATTAAGTGGATGTGGATCATCATCAAGTTCTTCATCCTTGTCGTCTTCATATTGAATATAGGCTGAGGAGGAGGAGGAGGAAAAGGAGGGGTTGGTCTTGCTTTCTCAGGAGTGGCAGAGGTGGAAGAAAATCTGCGTAGAAGTGGATCCATGCGGGTCAAAGCCATGTTGTTCAAAGGTCAACTGTACTTACTTTTACCAATGAGCTGCTGGGCAGGGAGAGGGAGGAATGTGGAAAGGTGGACGTTGATGAAAGAGTACAGTTTCAGTTAGACTAGAGAAATGTATTTTTTGCCTGTTTATTGTTTATTATTTAAATTTTTCCTTCAATTTTTATTTTAGCATCAGGGGAACATGTGCAAGTTTGTTACAAAGGTATATTGTGTGATGCTGAGGTTTGGAATATGATTGAACCCATCACCGAGGTATTGAGTATAGTAACTAACAGGCAGTTTTTCACCCTCTTGCCACCCTCTCTCTCCCCGCTATAGTAGTCCCCAGGGTCTATTGTTTCCATCTTTATGTCCAAGCGTGCTCCATGTTTAGCTCCCAGTTATAAAAGAGAATATGAAGTATTTGGTTTTCTGTTTCTACATTAATTCACTTAGGATAATGGTCTTCAGCTGCATTCATGTTGCTGCAAAGGACCTGATTTCATTATTTTTTTATGGCTGCGTGGAAATACCCTTTTTGATATTGGTCTTGGTGAATAATTTATAGCTAAGTCCTCAAACACAATGGCAACAAAAACAAAAATTGGTAAGTAGGACCTAATTAAAGTCAAGAGCTATTTCACAGCAAGAGGAACTGTCAAGGGAGTAAACAGACAACCTACAGAATGGGAGAAAATATTCTCAAACTGTGCATCCAACAAAGGTCTAATATCCAGAATCTATAAAAAACTAAATTCAACTAGCAAAAAAACCAAACAATCCCATTAAAAAGTGGGCAGAAGACTGCACAGACATTTCTCAAAAGAAGACATACACATGGCCAAGAAACATGTGAAAACAAATGCTCATCATCCCTAATTATCAGAGTGATGAAGATCAAAACCACCATGAGATACCATCTCACACTAGTCAGAATGGTTTTTATTAAAAAGTCAAAAAAATAACAGATATTGGTGATACTGCAGAGAAAAGGAAACACTTACACACTGATGGTAGGAATACAAATTGTTCTGGCCACTGTGGAGAGATGTTTGGAGATTCCTCAAAGATATAAGAGTATTCGACCCAGCGATTCCATGACTGGGTATATGCCGAAGGAAAATAAACAGTTCTACCAAAAGGACACATGTACCTGCATATTCATTGCAGTGCTATTCATAACACCAAAAACATGGAATCGACCCAGGTGCCCAACAGTGGTGGACTGGATAAAGAAAATTTGGAGAAAGACGTGTAAGTGATCTACTATACTGCATGGTGACCACAGTTAATGATAATCATGGTGACCACAGTTAATAATAATGTATTACATATTTCAAAAATTGCTAAAATAATAGTTTTTTTTTTAACATTCTCACCACAGAAAAGATGGATATGTTAATTAGCTTGATTGCACCTTTTTACAATGCATGTATAACTCAAAATGTCACACTGTACCCCGTAAATATACACAATTATTATTTGTCAATGAATATAAATTAATATTTTAAAGAATTCTGCTTTACAAATTTACAAACTGACTTTGTATTCCAAGTTAGCATATAAATTTCAGGTTTTTCTTAGAGACAGGGGGTCACTTTGTCAACCAGGCTGGAGGGCAGTGGTACAATCACAACTCACTATAACCTCAAACTCCTGCACTGGGTACTCCAGCCTCAGCCTAAGCTGAGCTGCATCTTTGCTTCGGACATCAAAATCTTTCTTTACAGATAGGTTAAGTAAATGATATAAAAATGATATTGAAACAAATAACTTACTCTTATAAGAAACACAAAGAATGCTTAAGCAGCCTTAAGTAAATTAAATCCATTCATTTACATTAAATCATACTTATCTTTTATTAAAGTAGATTAGATTTCCTGAAGATAATTTAATCAACTACATTATCAGATGGACTTGATATTGGATTATAAATTTTTACTTAGCTCTATTTTGATTAGTCTAAAATAATGAAGTTTAGTGTTTTTCAATTCTGCAAAAATCCTACTGCTGGCTATGAACCAAGAATTACATTTGGCATTTTCTCATATTCCGAAGACTCAAATCTAGTTATTTTTTGAAGACATAATTCTAATAATTAAATTTAATTTGTGCTTTCACAAAATAATTCCCTCTGCTAGTGTAAAAAGAGTTACATATTCTGTGTTTCTGAAAATAAACATATGTCTCTTAGAAATAGTAGAGTTTCTGGAAATGGAAATGTTCTGAAAAGTTGATTTACAAAACATCAGGAAAAAATTACTAAGAGAAATGCTGACAAGCAAATGAAATGATAAGAAATCACTCCATAGTATGACAAAGTACGAGTTGGCAAATTAAAACCTATGGCCAAATCTGACTGGCCACTTGTTTTGGTACAACCTGCAAGCTGAGAATGGTTTTCACATTTTTAGATAGTTAAAAAAAATAAAGAATAATATTTCATGGCATAAGAAAATTATATAGGCCAGGCACAGTGCCTCACACCTGTAATCTCAGCACTTTAGGAGGCCGAGGCAGGCGGATCACAAGGTCAGGAGATCAAGACCATCCTGGCTAACACGATGAAACCAAATCTCTACTAAAAATACAAAAAATTAGCTGGGTGTGGTGGCATGCACCTGTAGTCCTAGTTATTCAGGAGGCTGAGGCAGGAGAATCGCTTGAACTCAGGAGGTGGAGCTTGCAGTGAGCCGAGATTGCGCCACTGTACTCCAGCCTGGGCGACAGAGCAAGACTCCGTCAAAAAAAAAAAAAAAAGAAAAGAAAAAAAGAAAAAGAAAATTATATAAAATTCAAATTTCAATGTTTGTAAAATATTACTGGAAGACAACTGTGCTCACTCACTTTTGGTTTGTCTATGGCTGTTTTTATTCTACAATAGCAGAATTAAGTTTTGTTGGCCATGTACCTTCATGTGGCCAGCAAAACCTAAAGTGTTTACTATGTGGTCCTTTACAGAAAAGTTTGTCAATTCCTGTCATAGAACATAATGAGAAGGAAATTTCTATTATATAATCCTACTACTAGCATAAGAGCAGCTATGTAATCCAAAACTGCATGATTCTAATGTGACATCTCCTTTAATAGTTTCTGACCCTCCAAAGTTAGTGAACCCACTTTATGGCACTGAGGCAGGAAAATACGTACTTACAAAGATATTCTTCAAAATAAAATGTTAGACGAAATGCTATGGCAATACATGTTTGTTCATGTATATTTCCTTTATTATAAATATTAAAATGAAAATGCCGCATATAGGGTCAATGCCTCCAGGAAAAAGGAAATGAAATTCTAGCTTTAAGAAGATCACTGGCAAAACTCTGTGCATTCTGGAAAAAAATATAGAGAAACTCAGATGTTCTGAAATTATTCTTGCTCTTCTCTTTTAAATAATAAATAAATAAATTTATTTATTTATTTCCTTATCTCCATATTTATGAATCTCCTTTATATGTTTGTACTCTCCTCATGCAGTTGTCATAATTTGTTCTTTATCATACTCTTATAACCTCCTCTAAAAGACGGGATGGCACGCTGTTCATTTTACTCTGTAACAGTCACTTCTACATTCTTGTTTTCGCGTTCTTTTTTAGTGTAAGTACTATCTACCCATTTCCATATTCCCTGGTGAGTTTCTCTTTCTTCACTTAGACTTCCTGCTTCCCAGGCTTTCCAGTTATTCTCTTACACCCCTCTCCAGTGCCATTCCACCACCACAATTTCATTTTCTCTTGTGAATTTCCTTCTCCATGACTCAGTCCAATTTCCCATCTTTTCCTTTAGCTCTGCATCTCACCGGCACCTGTCTATCTAATTTCCAGTTTCCACCCTCAGGTCCAGGCACCTATCCAAATGCAAATTCTTCTCCCACACCCAAACACACCTGCCAACTACTCAGCACCGCTTCTCACAATCAGTACGCCTCTCTCCTGTCCCTTATCCAATTAAGTTCCCGTCATGTCTGTGAGCATATGGCTTCTACACTGTGCCCTATCCCTGCTTCCGGGAAGAAATGTCCTGCCAGGAAAGGCTCACACATGAGCACTTCCACTACATTTCCTTCCATGCAAACTACAGGTATTCGAGGTCATTGAAAGGGGTTCTTTTGCTTCTGATTTGATTTCAGTTTGCTCTAGAGCAGACAAACCTTTGCAAGGAAACCAGGCTAGTTATTGAGGACGGAAGGCAAAGAAAAAAAAGCAAGAAAGAGAATAAAAGAAAAAGTATACATATATGTATGTGTGTATATACGTATATATTATATACATATATATTATATTGTATATATTACACATGCACACACCTGTGTTTTATTAATATTTCATTTAGTCCCATCATATATTTGGCACAGGCATCCTTCAGTAGTTACCTAAATCTCATTATTCCTAAGTATACCTATCCATCTTCACTTCACAGAAATCAATCAAAAAGTGTGGTTGGTGTGTACTTCCAGTAGAACCAATATTATTCCATGCACATGTGATTATCATTTTATACTTTTCAAGGTTCTTTCATAGAAATCATCTCCTTTAGTTATATGCAGTACAGGGCCTGCCTCATCCGGTTCTTGTAGCCCCTTGGGAGCTGTCACCAAAATATACTTTTAAGTTGGAGATAAATCTGACATGCAAGATCTTAGGCAAATTCACTGAACTTGAAAAGTTTGTCAGAATTAGAGGAGAAAGGAGTGAGCCAAGTTCAAGGATATCAACCATTTCAAAAGGTTATAGAGGCTAAACACTGTGCAAAAATTAACTCAAAATGGATCTAAATGTAAGACCTAAAGTTAAAACCTAAAGCTGTAAAACTCTGAGAAGAGAAGTGGGGAAGCTTCATGACCCTGGATTTGGCACTGATTTCTTGGATGACACCAAAAGCACAGACAACAAAAGTAAAAATAGATAAATCAGACACCAAAATTTAAAACTTCTGTGCATTAAAGGGCAGAATCAAGAGAGTGAAAAGGCAACCTATGAAATGGGAGAAAATATTTATAAGAGGTTAATATCCACAATATAAAATAACTCCTATAACTTAGCAACAACAACAAAACAAATAACTCAATTTTAAAATGGTCAAAGGACTTGAATAGACGTTTCTCCAAAGATGATATGCATATGGCCAATAAGCACATGAAAAGATGTTCAAAATTGCCAATCACTAGGGAAATGTAAATCAAAACCACAATATCACCTCACACCCATTAGGGTGACTACTACCAAAAACAAACAACAACAACAAGAAAATAACAAGCATTGGCAAGAACGTGGAGAAACTGGAACACTTGTACATTCTTGACGGGAATGCAAAATGGTACAGTCACTATGGAAAACAGTAAGATGGTTTCTCAAAAAATTAAAAATAGGATTTCCATATGATCCAGTAATTCTATTTCTGAGTAAATACTTCAGAGAATTGAAAGCAGGGTCATGAAGAGATATTTGTACCCTCATATTTATAGCCACACTATTCTGAGAGTCTATCAATGGATGAATAGATAAACAAAATGTAGTATATCACACAATTAAATATTATTCAACTTTAAAAAGAAATGAAATTCTCATCCTACAACATGGGTGAACCTTGAGGACATTGTGCTAAATGGAACAACGGAATAAGGGAGTCAGAGAAAGACAAATACTATATGATTCCACTTATATGTGATACCTACAGTAGTCAAATCTATAGAAACAGAAGGCAGAATGGCAGGGCTAGGGGAGAAGGGAATGGAGAGCAGTTATTTTGGTTTTGCAAGGTGGAAAGGTGCTGGAAGTGGTTGTGCAAAAATGTGAATATATGTAACACTACTGAACTGTACACTTAAAAATAGTTAAGATGATAAATTTTGTTATATGTATTTTACTTGAATTTTTAAAAAAGTGTATAAAGGCTAAAACTATCTCTTTTTTTTTTTTTCTCTTTTTTTTTTTTTGAGACAGCATCACTCTATCACCCAGGCTGGAGTGCAGTGGCGTGATCTTCGCTCACTGCAACCTCCGCCTCCTGGGTTCAGGCGATCGTCCTACCTCAGTCTCCCTAGTAGCTGGAATTACAGGTGCCCACCACTACGTCTGGCTAATTTTCATATTTTTAGTAGAGATTTGGTGTCACCATGTTGGCCAAGCTCGTCTCAAACTCCTGACCTCAAATTATCCACCTCCCTCGGCCTCCCAAAGTGCTGGAATTACAGGTGTGAGCCACTGTGCCTGGACCCCTCATTTTTTTTTTAATAACAAGTGGAGAACAATTTTCAGGAAAAAGAATATAGTTAGCATTGACATTTGCCTGTGATGAGCTTAGACGGTGACCTCTTAGACCCTTATCTTGACGATGTATGCTGCAAGATCCACTTTTGATTGCTAACAGCCATACAGTCCCCAAATACCATGATTACAAAAATCCTTTATGAGCATATTTGAAGAAGGTGTAATGGCCCAGTTCTAATTATATCCCCATGACAAAGGAAAACTGTGAAACATTCACAAGTTCAATCCAGAATACAGGCTGACACCTCGTAGAGTATTAACACCCCCAAAGCACTGCATATCAGTGGAAAAGACTCAACAAGGAGGAGTAAATGCCATGTCTACTGCAAGACTTCTGCTCATAGAATTGCAAACTTTATACAAACCCCACAATTCTGTCTGAGGATATCCAACCCTACCACAGTCTCTTTTAGTTATCTCAGCAGATAGCACTGAATCCAAAGTCATCCATTTTCTGACAATGCGAGGACTCAAACCTGGGTCTTCTGACTTAGGAAGCATGAGTGACATCACTCTGTGGGGCCTTAAATCAATTCCTTTAAGTTACTGCTCCAAGAAACAATGTGCAGTAGACTACCTGCCATCGGAAGCTACACAAGGGAATAGGACATGAATTGTCCTCAGAGGAAAGCCTTGGTAGACAAGAGGACTGATACTTTGGATAAGGAAACCATACAGAATCAACATTCACTTTGAAGAATCAGGTTCTGACCATAACAACTATATTGGCTGCTGCAATGAACATGCTAGAAACTGAACCCACATATGGAGAAACTCCAGAGTCACTAGGAGGTATAAATAGAAGTGGGTCAAAGAGACAAAGAAACACATTTTCTGAAGCCCCTATGCCTAACACTCCTACTCTGGAATAACTAATCATCCTTACATTTGGGAAAGGTTTTTTTTGGTTTGATTTGTGGGGCAGGAGGTTTAATTGTTTTAGTTTTGTTTTGTTCGCACAGACCAAAACCTGGGGTTAAATAGCAATACTGAAAACCAGAAACTTGGGATGGTATCTCAAAAATATCTGAGACCTTAGAATATATAAGTTGGTCTGAACTAACTGCAACCTACTTAATGAGTGAGTCAACCTATATATCAAGCATTACGGCAAATGGGAAATTTTGGTCAAACACACGGTTCAGTCATGGCCAAGAAGGGCTGTGAGAAATCTTGCCCCAGAGCACAGTGACTGTGAAAATTTCCAGGTATTTGTGCTAAATTTTAATCTAATCAAATCACATAGCAGCAGGGAGTTCCTCGTCCAGGGATTCTTTAGCGATAAAGACAAGCTTGAACCCTGGCTTGGATAATGGTGGATGAACCATGAGCTGGGACGTACAGAGGCCTCTAAAGACTTCTCCAGCTTCTCATAGTACCCTCGAGTCTTGCAGCAGAATGCAGAGAGCAAAGCTAGACGTTTGACCAAATAAAATACTTTCTCCACTCCTCTAGAGAAGTGATTCTCAATTCTGGCAGCACATTAAGACATTTGGGGAGTTTTGAAATAATATTAATAGAACCTGAAAACAAAATGTTGGTAGCAGAGGCATCATTTTTTAATCTCCCCGAATCGCCTCACCCCGTGGCCCAAAGAAAGAAAACCAGAAGCAGCAGCTATAATATATTAGAATACACACACACACGCGTGCGCGCACAAACACACACACTCAGGTAGCACATCTTTAACAAAGTGACAAGATAACCAAATAATCCAGACTATGGCTAGGTAAGATGAAACCACTGACAGCAGCAATATCCACATTTTATAAGCAACTGTGCAGGAGGAATAAAAGAAACAGTAAAGGGGATTTAGATGACCCCGAGAATCTGGAAAACAATACATTGCTAATAAGCAGTCACCCCTAAAAGAAGAGGTCAAACTCAGAGTATAAGTTTGGCAGCCCAATCTTATACAATAGCCAAAATTGGAAGGGAACCTAACAGGCTTGAATTATAGGGGACTGTAGGAAGGTTGGATGGAATGGAAAACCTCATTCTCTGGGAAGATCAGCCAGTCACCTAGAGGCTGATTGATTACACAGAACTACTTCCATCATACAAGAGGCAGCACTTTATTCTCACTGGAATAGACATTGGGAGTACAGATTTGCCTTCCTTACCTGCAAAGCCTCTGCAAAAATCATCATCCCTGACTGCCTGATTCACCTTTGTGCTAGCACAAAATTACTTCTTACCAGGAAACTCATTTTACAGTGAAGTAAGTGAGGCTATTGACTCATGCTTACAGAGTTCACTAGTCATCTCATACTGCTGTCTGTTGTTCTCTGTCATGTTGACCTGATAGATTTGTAGAAAAGACCTTTGAAAATTACAATGTCACCTGAAGGAAGCTTGTGAGGCTGAAGTAATATCTTCTAGAATATGGTATATCCTCTAAATCAACAGTCAACTTATCCTCTAAGTCAACAATTAGTGCTATTTCTTCCACCACCAGGATTTGTGAGTTCAAGAACCAAGGGGTGGTGCCCAAAAGATTGGCTCCCCTGAATACCACCTCTACATCTTTCCAATATTCATGACATCGTGTTAAGCAGGTCTACAAGCCTTGGTTCACAAGGAAGACATGCTTCCAACAGGGGACATAGCAATGGTAGTTGAGACTATCACCTGAATACTTAAGGCTCCATATTCCCATGTATCCACAGACAAAGAAGGGATTAGTGTACTCACATGAGTGATTAACACTGTCAAGGGGAAAGTGGGCTACCACTACTTAATGAGGGCAAGTAGGACTATATGGAATGTGGGAGATCCCTGAGAGTACCTTTGAGTACTATCATGTCCTGTGATTAAAGTCAGGGTCAGATTAAAACCAATACAGGCAGAACTGCTAATGGCCCAAACCCTTCAGGAATCACGTTTGGGTCAAACTACAGGACGGGGAACCATGACCAGCTAATGTGTTTGCTGAAGGCAAAGGGAATACAGAATGGATCATGGAAGAGAATAGTTATAAATACCAGTGACAGCCACATGAACAGCTGCACAAAAAGGACTACAGCGATTATGAGTATTTTATACTTATTTTCATATGAATACATTTGTGTACATACTAGCCAAATTTCTTTGCTTTTCTCCCATTCTTCTGCCACCTAACGCCAAATGTGTTAAAACTCATTACCCTTATATTTCATAATTTAAATTCAGGATATTAAGTGGGAGAATGTGAGTTGACTAGATTTCTTTTAATCATCTTTTTGGGAGACAGTTATCATGCTTTTAGTTGTCTAAGGGATAGTTGTATCATGTTAGACAAATACAAGATTCTGCTGTTGTCTTTATTTGGAAACAAAGTTTGGATAAAAAGGGTATGTTTGGATGCCAAGTTGACAGTATCCATTCTTCTCTTCCTTACTAATGGGATACCTGGTTTTAGCTGGGCACAAAGCTGTTCAGAGTATGGATTATTTTTCTCAGCTTCCCTTGTAGCTAAGCATGGCCATATTACTATGTTCTACCCATATTGAAAGTATCGTATATCGTTTAAAAAGTATTGTATTAGTCAGTTCAAGCTGCTATAACAAAATACCATTGACTGGGTGGCTTAAACAACAGAAATTTATTACTCAGAGTTCTGAGGCCTGGGAAGTAAAATATCAAAGTGCCAGCGAGGTAGTTGCATCCTGAGGGCTCTTCTCTTGGCCTATAGGCAGCTGTCATCTCACTCTCACTTGTGTTCACATCACTTCTTCTTTGTGCACTTGAGGCCGGGGACACAGGGAAGAGAGAGGGAGAAAGAAAGGGGGTGGGGAGAGAGAGAAAGAGCACACATGTGAACAAGCCCTCTTGTGTCTCTTGTAAGGGTATTAACCACATCATGAGGGCCTCACCTTCATGACCTCATATAGCCTTATTACTTTCCAAATGCCTCATCTCTAAATAACACATTGAGGATAAAGGCTTCAACATATGAATTCCGGGGGAAAACAATTTGATACATAGCAAATATCCTTAAAAAAAGAGTCATTCCCATCTTTAGTTTTGATATGGTTTAGTGGTTTTCACATCCACCTCTCATGTTTAATTCTAGTTCCCATAATCCCAACATGTCGTGGGAGGGACCCAGTGAGAGGTAATTGAATCATGGGGGCGGTTACCTCCATGCTGTTCTCATGATAGTTACATCTCACAAGAACTCAGGAGACCTGATGGTTTTACAAGGGGTTTTGCCCTGCCTTTGCTCTGCACTTCTCCTTACCACCCACATGTGAAGAAGGACATGTTTGGTTCCCCTTCCACCATGATTGTAAGTTTCCTGAGGCCTCCCAGCCACGCGGAACTGTGAGTCAATAAAACCTCTTTCCTTTGTAAATTACCCAGTCTTGGGTATTTCTTCATAGCAGTGTGAAAACTGACTAATAGAAGGCCCCCCTTCCTTATAGTTGTAAGCAGACATGATAGCTGGAATTCATACTGCTATCTTGGACTATGTGGCAGAAGTCACAGACTGAGGGTGCAGAGCCACAAGATAGAAGGATTCTGGGTCCCTGAGAATTTAATAAAGCTACCCTACAGGCACAGACCACCTATTTCCATCATTTTCGATAAAAAAGAAAGAAACTTTCATCTCATTTAAGCCACAGTTTTCTTAGATGTTGTCATCCATATACGAACCTAACCCTATTTCATATAATGAATAACACATTATTTGTCCTTTGGATTAATTTAATTAATTCACTGTTGCAGCAGATATTATCATCAACCAGGTGTCAAGTATTTTGCCAGCTGCTGGGGTACAGTGGTGAACAACATAAGTGTTAATAAAGTTCAAGGTCCAGGATTCAAAACAGACAAAATACAATAATTACAAACAAGAGGATTAAAAACAAAATATTGCGTATTTAATTAGATCACTTAATTCTATATCTAACTGAGAGTAGTGTCCTAAAGAAAAAGAAATATTGCTAGAGAGTGATGAATGGCTCCTCTCTACAGGACAGACCCTTGGAAGGCCATGCCCAGGAGTCCTGAGCACTCTGGGACCAGAGATTGAAGGGTGAGACACTGGGAACATGAAAAGGTGGAGGACATTAAAATCACTAGAATCTCTCTCCGTGACAGAATTAAAAGGAATTATTTGATAAACTTCTTAGGATGGGAACCAGGGTTGAAATCCCCAAGGGGAACACGTACAAACACAAACTGTTATCTAAGGAGGATGGCTCTGATTAATGGCAAGATGGTTATTTTGCTGACCGGGTGTTCATGTTTGACGCAAGAATGGATCTGTGCTGGACAGCAGAGGAGAGGTTCACGGGGCCCCTGATGGCTCTTCTCTCCTTTCCCATGAAGCACAGTCAGACTCTCTGCTAAATAAATACTCACTACACACACACACACACACACACACACACACACACACGGTTTAAAGTACCCTAACTTATTGGTCTAGCATGGGTGTGAACATGCTTTGTTTTGATTTCTCCGGAGGAGAGGAACAACAAAAGAGAAAAGGCATGAAGAAGAGAATGAAAATGCTGCTAATGTCAAGGACTTAGAGTACCCACATTATTGCATAATACAGTTACCTTTCGTCAAATTTTTAAAGAGCAATGAAAAATCTCCCCAATCAGTAAATGCATGAATGACTAAATAGTGGGAAGATCCTCATTGCAGAGACACAAATGGTAATGAAGGAAAATGTGTTGCAAATTTTAGAAATTTATTCCATTAATAGAAAAGAAAATTTAAAAGGAGCTTTTAACAAAGTATAAATTGCAGTTAGTTTGTGTATACAGAAGGATACACAAAACATACGCCAAGTAACTGATGATGTTTTGCAATTACTTGACATAAAGAAATTAAGTTCTCTTAGCTATATGACCTCGCACAAGTGACTTAACTGCCGGAGGCCCCCTGCTCACCAGTTAAATAAAGGGTTTGAATTGTGTAATTTCTGGGTCAACACTGACTGAAAAATCCATGGAGCTATGTTTGTTTCATTAGGTGAAGGTCAATTTTAAATTTACTGCCATATTCCTTTTTTTCTCTTTGATGTTGTCCAGGCTCTTTTCTATGTGGGTCATCTCAGGAATAACAGGAACTTTTTGTCCTCCAGATAAACAATCTTTCTTCTTTCATACATTCAAGAATTTCCTGCAAAACTGTCCCAGGCCTCCAATCTGGAGTTGCTTCTGCCCTGGGGCCCCTATCCTAGCCTCCCATACTCAGAAACCTGGGGTCATGCTTAACTTCCTCCCTTTCCTGGTCACCCAGCCAGTAAGAAAACTTTGTAGATGTTTTCAAAACAGATCTCTGTATCAGGGTCACCACCAAGTACAAAACATAATTATTCTCAAAGAAAAATTATAAACAATTTTGGGGAAAACTTTAGTTGCATTGCAAGGGGGCCAGACCTTCAAAAGAAGTGACTTCCTGAATAAAGCAAGCAAGCAATATCTACAGCTCAATTTGTATATATTAGTCTATAATTCTGTTTACATAATGTGTGAAGTTTAATAAAATTAACATCAGGTCCAGACCAGCCTGGCCAACATGGTGAAACCCCTTCTCTACTAGAAATACAAAAAAAGTTAGCCAGGCGTGATAGCACACGCCTGTAGTCCCAGCTACTCGGGAGGCTGAGGCAGGAGAATCTCTTGAACCCAGGAGGCGAAGGTTGCAGTGAGCTGAGATCACAACACTGCACTCCAGCCTGGGCAACAGAGTGAGAATTCGTCTCAAACTAAAACTAAACAAATAAAATACAATTTACATCAGGTGCAAAACTTCTAAGCTATGACACATGATGCTCTGTTTTTGTTCCTCAAATTTTAGTTTAAGTTCATGAGTACATGTGCAGGACGTGCAGGTTTGTACACAGGCAAATATGTGCCATGGTGGTTTGCTGCACAAATCATGCCATCTCCTAGGTATTAAGCCAAGCATCCATTAGCTATTCTTCCTGAAGCTCTCCCTTCCCCATCCCCATCCTCCGCCAGCCCACAGTGTGTGTTGCTCCCCTCAAGACACATGGTATTCTTTATTACCAAAATGGTGGATACAGTCAGTCTAAAGGCAAGATATCAGTTCTGCCTTTACAACCATCTTCCACTTGAGCAATTATAACAGTCTCCTGACTTGGTTTCCCACTCTGGTCCCATCTCATTTGTTCTCCATTCCTCAGGCAGAATAGATTGTAGGAAATTGTGCATCATGACACAAAAGGAAAGCTTATACACTGTTGGTGAGAATGCAGATTAAAGTAGCCTCTATACAAAACAGTAATGAGATTTCTCAAGTAACTAAAAATAGAACTACCATCAATCCAGCAATTCCACTTCTGAGTTTCTACCCAAAGGGAAAGAAATCATTATACCGAAAAGATGTCTGCGCTAGTGTATTTACTGCAGCACTATTCACAATAGCAAGGATATGGAATCAACCTAAGTGTCCATCAATAGATGAGTGGATAAAAAAATGTGATATATCTTGGCTAACATGGTGAAACCCCGTCTCTACTAAAAAATACAAAAAATTAGCCAGGCGTGGTGGTGGGCGCCTGTAGTCCCAGCTACTCGGGAGGCTGAGGCAGGAGAATGGCGTGAACCCAAGAGGTGAAGCTTGCAGTGAGCTGAGATCTGGCCACTGCACTCCAGCCTGGGCAACAGAGCGAGACTCTGTCTCAAAAAGAGAAAAAAAGAGTGATATAATGGAATACTACTAAACCATAAAAAATGATAAAATCATGTCTTTTTTAGCAACAGACATGATGGAACTTCTAGCAACACAGATGGAACTAGAGGCCATTATCTTAAGTGAAATATTTCAGAAACAGTCAAATGCCACATATTCTCACTTATAAGTGGAAGCTAAGTAATGCGCACATTTGAACATACAGTGGAATGACAAACTTGGAGATTCAGAAGGGTAAAAGGATGGGGGCAGTTAGAAACAAGAAATTACTTAATGGGTAAAAGGTACACTATTTGGGTGACAGCTACACTAAAGGCCTAGACTTTACCACTATGTAACATATCCATGTAACAAAACTGCACATGTGCCCCATAAACCTATAAAAAATAAAAATAAATAAAATTGTGCATCAGATCACACCATGGCCAAAGACTTCCTTCTACTTGGAACACTGTCTTCATACCATTTCCTGCTTTCTGTTTATTCTTCAGGTTTCACCTTAGTCATTCCTTCCTGGGGCAGATTTCCCTGCCCATTACTGCCATACCTTCTCCTCCCCACCCCACATACACTGGATTAGATACCCTCACCTCAGCCTCCACGTCATCTTCTTAATAACCCTTGTGTAGTTCATCCCTGTTTACTTGATTTTGACTTGATTCCTTTTCTATCTTTCCCAGAATTCCAAGGGGGCAAGGTTAAAAACGAGAAATTAGTTAATCCCAAGGGGGCAAGCACTGGGCCTATCTTATTCATCACTGACGATCATAGTGTCAGCCCTTAGTGAGCACACAGTAAACATTTTTGAGTGCCTGTATCTTAGACCCCATTCCTGCAGGGGCCTCACGATTCTCTCCAGCAGAGATCCCAATGCTGAAAGTGATGAAAGGAGGAAGATGCTCAAGAGCTGTTCCATGTGGTAACAGCTGTCTTCCAACAGCTCCCCATTCATTCCACTCCAAGGGTGCCCAAGCATCCTGTCTGTTACCCCACAAGGCAGAGCCAACAAGAATTCTTGGCTTCCTGGTGCAAGCGTAGCAATATTAAAATACTGATTGTTCTTGCCTTAACAAAGGCTTCCCTTCCTTTGCCACCCACACAGTAATTTTAATCATTTCACCAGCTGCATTCTCTCTGTGACAGAATGTCTCCATCCTCCAGTGCTGGGTTCACTGCCCTCCCACAAAACAATCAGGGACGGCTAAGCATGGTCACAAGAGCTTGGATTTCAGTGAAATGTGCTCTCTCTTTTCACATGAGTGATCTTGCTGTTTCCTTTTTCCATTATTAATAGAGTCATTTCTACTCATCAATATTTCAGAGATTTTATTTACCTAGTGTCTGAAGACAGACATCAGGCAGGGGACCTTCCCGTAGGACAGTCATACATCCCTTGAAAAGAACAGCTTGTAAATTCATGGCTCAACTACAGACCCCAGAGCTGGGTTGCATGAGCAGAATTAAGGGACAAGAGGCTACAAAGTTGAAACTGTGTATACATAGAAATATGCAACCCATTCCTATGATCCTAGTGTCAACCACCAGATACAGGTTGGCTAAAAATCTACGTAGAAATTTGCCGATGCACTTCCTACAAATACTGAGGAACCAGTCACCCACACAGCACTGAAAGAACCCAGATGAAAAGTACCCATCTCCATGTTGTATTTATTCCTTAATACTCCTTTAAGCAGAATTTTGCCTCTTTGTGAGATATACTTGGCACTTACTTTTGCCAATGGAATATGGAATTTTTAATGCTCCTCCCTCTCCATCCCCTAGTGTTAATTTCAGGCAAGATCTCCAATGTCCAATATGGCCTGGCTCACCTGCCATCCTCCATCAGGCCCTCAGGGTCACTATACACACAGTAGAGCTCCCTCTCCTGTCTTGTTCTTTAAAATCTGTGTCTTTATAGGGCTTTATTAGGGACTGGCTTGTATGAAATTACTGGTGTATGTAACCAGACTGCAAGTCCCCAGAGGACAGCTATCACTTCTTGCTTATCTGTGTGTCCACAATCACAAAGCATGGCACGTAGTGAGTGCTTCATAAATGTCAATATGTTGAATTTGATGGAAATCTTTTGGTATTCAAAATTTATTCTGTACATGGTTTTGTGTTTCTTCATTTTTTATGATTCACCCGTCACCCTACCTTTCCCTGACAACTCAGAGTCTATAGGGGGCACATTTTAATTGTTGAATTGTTTTATTGTTGAAAATGAGATTATCAGGATTTTAATAAAAATTATTACAGTCATATTAACTAAGGTTTTTCTGTGTGTGTGTGTGTGTGTGTGTCTGTGTGTGTGTGTGTCTGTGTGTTTTCTTTTTTGATAGGGGCTTGCTCACTCTGTCACCCAGGCTAGAGTGCAGTGGCATGGTCATAACTCTCTGTAACCTGGGCTCAAGTGATCCTCCCACCTCAGGCTTCCAAGTAGCTACAACCACAGGCACACGTCATCGTACCTGGCTATAATTAAGTGTTCCTTACTGGTAGAATGGAGGGAAATGGAAAAGAAACATCTTTGTACAGAATGGTGCACCATAATTACTACCAACTACAAGTATTCATGCATTTGCCATTTGGGGGCTCTCTGGAGCTTTATCTCCCAATAACGGGAAGGGTATCCTGAAAATTTTAGGGAGAATATGGTACTCTGAGACCTGGAGATGGTTATACTAGCTATCTGAAAGACCAAGTGGCATTCACTCAATGAAGTAAATAATGCATTGCCTGCTACACAGGATAAATAATTCATTTGCCCTACCTTCCACCCTAGAGGATACGACAAATCTGGAATGCAGGACACTCTACAGGATTAGGCCTGGATATTTCAAAAAGATCAACTCAAAACAAAAACAATAAAAGGTAATAGAATGTTTTAGATTAAAAGAGATTGAGAAGCTATGATTAAATGAAAGCATAAACCAAAACCTAAATGGCTCTAAAGATATTTTAGTAACAATTAGGAAAATTTGAATAAGGACTACATTTTAGTTTCTATTATAGAATTATTGTTAATTTTGTGCATATGCAAATTGTAATCGTTAAGTGAAATTGTGCCACTATTCTTAAGAAATACCCAAAGTATTTAGAAGTGAGGTGTCCTGATGTTGGTAATTTATTCTTAAATGATATTTGAGGCCGGGCGTGGTGGCTCACACCTGTAATCCCAGCACTCTGGGAGGCTGAGGTGGGTGGGTCACCTGAGGTCAGGAGTTTGAGATCTGTCTGTCCAACATGCTGAAACCCCATTTCTACTACACAAAAATTAGCCAGGCATGGTGGCGGGCACCTGTAATCCTAGCTACTCAGGAGGCTGAGGCACGAGAATCACTTGAACCAGGGAGTTGGAGCTTGCAGTGAGCCAAGATCATGCCACTGCACTCCACCCTGGGGGACAGAGTGAGACTTTGTCTCAAAAAAAAAAAAAAAAAAAAAGATATTTGGGAAAAATGAAGAGACAGATTAAGTAAATGTGACAAAATGTTAGTAATTCGCGAATCTATGTGAAGTGTATACAGGTGTTCTTTTTACAGTTATTTACATTTATAAATTATAAAAAGAATAAGTTTACTTATTAAATTTTTATTTCTTTAATTAGCAAATTGTTCTTGGGGAAGGAGTACAAGTAGAATTGCAGTGGAATGAGAAATACGAGTTGAGTACTAGGATAGTGGGAAGATCTTTGGCTGCAAATTGTAAGGAGAGAGTGAATAAGGGCAAGAGACACAGAAGATACTGCAGCCATTTCAATATTGATGAGAATAAAGAAAGAGCAAATGAATATACAGGAGGGGAGGGAATTGATGGAGTTTTAAAATATTTATTAAATTTATCACTTTGCCTGGGGAAGAGAATAAAAATACAGAAGTAAAAATACAAATATGTTCTATAAAAAACATAAATCTGCCTGAGGAAGAATACATTGTTTTTTAATATGCAACCTTCTCTAAGGGTATTTTACTAAAGAAGAATAGCTGACGGGAAATAATATAGCCTCAAAGTCCACTTGAATGAGGGACAACTGACATTTACCGTATTGCCCAGGGTGGTGACTGAAAACATACCTCCAGTCACGAATATTTATTGAGTCAAACTGCAATCAGAAGGTTGGCTTAAGTGTGAAATACAGCAGAAAATAATGATAGGTAGAAAATAAAATTTGCTCTGTACAATTTACAGGAGTAGCTGGGAATATTTAAATATTTAGAGTTAGCAGCTTATTTCAAATGAATACATGAAGGTACATATTTAAATACATTTGCATTTAAAAGGATTAAATAGGTTTTATAAAGCCTTTTGGGGTCTGGGTTCTGACGATGTTACTAGCAGTTATTTTTTCTTCAAGGACAAATTCAGTTGCTTAATCAGGATTTTTAGGCCGGAAAACACACAACTATATTTTGCAAAGGTATAATGCAGTGACAATAAGCAAAGTAATAAAGCAGGAACCCTTGATACAGAGTTCCTATGTCCTAGATGTTGTGGTACCAGCCCCACACATTATTTATTTATTTACTTTAATTGACAAATAAAATGGTTTGACAAATAAAACTGTATGTTTTCATCACTTACAACATGATGTTTTGAAATTCATACACATTTGTGAACAGCAGTATTAACATATTATTACTTCACAAAGTCATTTTTCTGGTAAGAACATTTAAGATCTACTCTTTTAGCATTTTTCAGTGATGCAATATATCGTTGCTAACTGTATCAGTCCATTTTCACATTGCTATAAAGAACTGCCCGAGACTGGGTAATTTGTAAAAGAAAGGTTTGACTCACAGTTCTGTGTAGCTAGGGAGGCCTCAGGAAACTTACAAAAGGCGGAAGGGGAAGGAGAAGCAAGTACCTTCTCTATAAGGTGGCGGGAGAGGGAGCACACAGAGGAAACTGCCACTTTTAAACCATCAGATCTCATGCGAACTCACTCACCATCATAACAGCATGGGGGAAATTGCCCCCATGATCCAATCACCTCCCACCAGGCCCCTCCCTTGACACCTGGAGATTACAATCCCACCAGATTTGGGTGGGTACACAGAGCCAAACCATATCACCAATGATAGTCACCAAGTTATACAATGGATTTCTTGAACTTACTCCTCCTATCTATCTGAAATTTTGGATCCTTTGACCAGCATCTTCTCAACTCCCAACCACTATTGCCCAATTCTTTGGCAATCACCATTCTACTCCCTACTTCCACCAGATCAAAATTTTTAGATTCTACATGTGAGCGAGATGAAGCAGTATTTGTCCTTCTGTACATGGATGATTTCACTTAATATAATGTCTTCCAGGTTCATCCATGTTTTTGCAAGTCACAAAATTACTTTCCTTTTTATGGCAGAATAGTGTTCCATTGCGTATATATACCACATTTTCTTTATCCATTCATCTGTTAATGGATACTTTTCATCTCATACCTTGGCTATTGTGAATAATGCTGCAATAAATATGAGTGCAGTGCAAATGTATCTTCAACATACAGATTTCATTCCCTTTGAATATATATCCAGTAGTAGGAATGCTGGATCATATGTTAACTCTATTTTTAATTTTTTGAAGAACTTTCATGCTTTTTTACACAAAGGGTATAATAATTTAAATTCTCACCAACAGTGTGCAAGGGTTCCCTTTTCTCCACATCCTCACCAACACTTGTTATTATATGTCCTAGTGTTTTTTCTTTTTTCTTTTTTGGTATGGTGTCACTCTGTTGCCAAGGCTGGAGTGCAGTGGCATGATCATAGCTTACTGAAGCCTCAAATGCCTGGGTATAAGCAATCCTCCTGCCTCAGCTTCCTTTGTCTTTTTGATAATAGCCATTCTAACAGGTCCAAGGTGCTATCTCATTGTGTTTTTGATTGTATTTCTCTAATGATTAGTGATATTGAGCATATTTTCATATACCCATTGGCCTTTTGTATGTCTTCTTTTAAGAAATATTTATTCAGGTCCTGTGCCCATCTTTAACTGGCTTATTTTTTTTTTCTATTGAGTTATTTAAGTTCTGTGTTTATTTTGAATATTAACCCCTTATCAGATGTAGATTTTGCAAAGATATTCTCCCAAGCCCCATGAAGGAGAGTGTTGTAATTACTGGGAAAACATTAAGGAGGCTCTTGTTCACTATCTTACTCTTTGTCTACTGATTACGATTTGAGAGAGGAGTTCCATAGGCCCACTGTCAGCAAGAACTATGCATCACCTGATTTCATGGCAGTATATATTTTATGGACTCTAGAAATCATGCCCTGGATTTTAACATTTGCTGCCAGCAGACTCAGAGCCGAATGTGTGCTCCACTTCTCCCAAACATACTGGAGCTCCTTATGCATTGTATACTAACCTCACACCTGACTTTCTCTTACCTTCCCTAGTCTCATTTTTCCTATCATCTTCCTTTCTCTTTCACTCATTTTTTATTTTATTTGTGTGTATTTCTATAAGCCAAAATAAAACATTTCTGGAAGGAAACCATTGTATAAGTAGGTCAATAACTACAATATGATATGATCTCAGTTTTGTAATGGCATCGACAAAAAGGATAATTCATATATATATTCATCAGATGTTGAAAGTAGCTGTCCTGAATAGTGAGATCATACGTAATTTATATATTCTTCTTACATTTTTCTACATTTTCTATGATGAGAAAGATATTACTTTTTTAAAAAAAAATGAGCTTAAAACTAGTTTAATAAGAAATTTAGACAGTTCTTTATGATGATATCTAAATAAGATTAACAAAGGTATTCTGTGTTCTGAGAAGACAAATCTTAAAAAAATTAAAACTACAATAATCACATCTTAGGAAAACTGGGAGCAGCCACACATTATAAGAAAAATTACAGCACGTGGAACCCTTCATTGGTGTATGATAATTTAAAAAGTGATTTATTTTTATTGGTGTAAATTTAAGGGGTACACATGCAGTTTTGTTACAGGATATATTGCTACATAGTTCTGAAGTTTGGGCTTTTAGTGTTACCATTATCTGAATAATGTACGTTGGCTATATTAAGTAATTTCTCATCCTTTACCCCCTTTCCATCCCTCCTTCTTAATCTCTAATGTCTATTATTCCGCACTCTATGTCTACATGTACTCATTATTGATTATAGCTTTCTTTTATTTATTATAGAAGCTAAATAAAAGTGATTTAAAAAAATATTTGGCTGGACACAGTGGCTCATGCCTGTAATTCCAGCACTTTGGGAGGCCGAGGCAAGTGGATGACCTGAGGTCAGGAGTTCGAAACCAGCCTGGCCAACAAGACGAAACCCCCATCTCTACTAAAAATACAAAAATTAGCCTGGAGCAGCAGTGGGCACCTGTAATCCCAGCTACTCAGGAGGCTGAGGCAGGAGAATCGCTTGAAACCCAGAAGGTGGAGGTTGCAGTGAGTTGAGATGGTGCCATTGAACTCCAGCCTGGGCGACAGAGTGAGACACTGTCTCAAAAAAAATCAAACAAACAAACAAACAAACAAAACCAAAAAACCATGTTTGTGTAATACTATACTTTGGGTCCTGATTCAGGAGGACTTCCACTGCCACATGCTGTAATGTATCCCAGGTTGTTACGGCATTAATTGTGGTAATCATAACAAATTCTATAAATTTGGTATGCACAGTGGGATATATAGTTATACTGTGGTGCCTATGTGCTAAATAGAACATTTTTCTTTCATTCTTTTTTCTTTCCTTGTTTCCCTACTGTCTGGACAGGTTCTTACACAGACACTTTGAAAATGGAGATACAAGACCAATGTCTGAGCTTAGATCAGTGCACAGAGCTGTCACTCTAAACTGCAACTAGACTCCTCCCAAGGGAGATGGAGAAAAGCTCAGTAAGCGCTAAAATGTCAAGCTATTATAAATCTCCCTCTTTGAAATTAACTATTGTTCATTTGTTCATTCTAAATGGCTGGGGTTTGTCCCTGTAAAACTTTAGCAATGAAATGCATGTTGTTTGTGTGTATATGCACATGTGTGTATATGTAGGCATGTATTTTAAACTTACATAAATGAATCTCATTCTATTTCATACTTTCACTTAACACAATAGTTTTAAACTTTAATCCATATGGCTTTGTGTACATCTAATCTGTTACTACTAACTCTATGGTATGCAAGCATCAATTTTCTCTACCTACTCTCCCTGATTGCCTGCAACTCTCTAACATTGCTATAAATGAACAGCTTCATGATCCCATATGGACTTGGTGGGAATTTATTTGTAATATATCTTGGAAGCAGAATTGCTGTAATCCATAATATATTATATATAATCATTCCAAGATACATTACAAATAAATTCTCACCCAGGTCTGTGTGTGTGTGTGTGTGTGTGTGTGTGTGTGTGTGTGTGTGTGTGTATTTGCTGCCATACTTCTAGCTTACTCTGCAGAATGGATGCCAAGTCTACTTCCCACATTCCCACATGTAGTGGACAAATGTGTGAGGATGCCTGTGGCCTTATCCAACTTTTTAACTTTTTAATATTTTGCCAGCGTTATGGGAGAAAAATAATACCTAATTGCTATTTGAATCAGCAATTCCATAATTACTAATGAATTAGAGCTTCTCTTCATATGCTCATAACCATTTCTGTAATTTGTCTGCTTATATTCTTGCCTTTTTCTCCTAGGACTTCTGTCTTATTCTTGTTGATGGCAAGGAGTATCTTGCACATCACACAAACCAGTTTTTCATTAATTTCGGACACTGTAGATAACATCTCTGTCATCTTCTCTCTGTCATCTTTTTCCACGAGTCCTTAATTAAACAGATATCTATATCTGATGTAGAGGATAAATAATGAGAAAGTGCAATTATAGAAGCTGAGAAGTCACATGATCTTCCATCTGTAAACTGGAGACTCGGGAAAGACTGTGGTGAATTCAACCAAGCCCAAACGCATAAGAACTAGGGGAGCTGATGGTATAAATCTCAGTCTAAGGGCAAGTGAAGATGAGATGAGATGTCCTAGCTCAACTGGTAAGGCAGAACACAAGGCGGGGAGGGGGAAATTCCTCCTTCCTCCACCTTTTGTTCTATTCAGGCCCTCAATGGACTGAATCGATTAAACATTATTTCCCATCTGAGAACACCCTTGCAGACAAACTTAGAAATACTATTTAATCGGGGTACCCAATGACCCAGTCAAGTTGACACATAAAATTAACCATCATGGCCTCTAAACAAGATACTTTAGTTTTTATTTTTATTATTTTTTTTGAGACAGGGTCTTGCTCTGTCACCCAGGTTGGAGTACAGTGGTGCATTCTCAGCTCACTGTAGCCTCAACCTCCTGGGCTCAAGCAATCCTCCCAACTCAGCCTCCAAGAAGCTGGGATGACAGGCATGTAGCCACCATGCCCAGCTAATTTTTGTATTTTTTTGTAGAGGGGGGTTTTGCCACATTGCTTAGGCTGGTCTTGAACTCCTGGACTCAAGTGATCTGCCCATCTCAGCCTCCCAAAATGCTAGGATTTACAAGCATGAGCCATCATGCCTGGCCTAAACAAGACACTTTAAAGTATTACCCTTCTAAGCCCAAGAAGTGCACTTGGTTCTATCTTTGCACAGAGGCCATATGGGAAAGCACAGTTTGGCAATCTTGAAAAATATAGTGGAATTTTATTATATATCTTCTAATGGGGGACATCCAGGGATTTTAAATGACACAGACCTTATGGAAACTTTCTATAAATCTATCTAGACATTGTTCCCTCTCTTGAATGTTTCACAACTCACAGTTGCTAAAGAAGAAATTTCATTGCTCTGTCATCTACTGAGGTCCTTTCCCAGCACTATGCTCTTCTCATTCGGCATCTTCTTCCATCTCCACCTCCTACACCCTGTGCTGCAACCACATCATCTGCCTCCAGGCAGAAGTGAGCACTGATTTCCACTCCTTTTCTCACCCTGAAATTACCTGTGGTGTGATACTTTAGAAACCCGACCCCTCTGACAGTGAGAGCACATTTCTCACATCTATTAAAAACTCCAAGAGCCCCACACTTGGCATGTAACACAATATTTCTTAGTCTTTTGTAAAAGATGTTTAGAGAAATATGCATGCTGATATTTCATAAGCCAATACAGACACCTTTTACATTAATAGCCACCAGTGTCTGTTGCTTCTTGGCAAATGGCATGGGAGCTGCTGTGCAGACACTCATTAACAAAACTGTAGAGGCTCTCAACCATCCAAATCTGGCATAATAAGCTTATGAGTCACTTAATCTAAAGCATTTAACCATCAATGCTCTGAAATTTGGAGAGAAAAAAATACGGAAAACGACAATAATTTCTGGAGGTTCTGTGTGTGTACGTGTATATTTTGGATACATCAGTGTTCTATGTCCTCCTCCTGACTGAAATATAATAAAAGTTGATTACTTACAATGAAAGTCACTTTACAATACCCCAAGTGTCTCCTATTATTCCTCATAATTTTCCCCATATAAATGTTAGTTTCTTCCCCTTAAAATATCTTTTAAATTTTCAGTGAAATACATTAATTTTGAGACTCTACTTTATGACAGTGTGCTAGGTGCTTTAGCTTTGTATATTTTAGGACACAGGATGAGCCTATAAACTGAAGCAAAAATTCAAAAAGGGATCCTGTATGGGTGATGTAATACTTAAGACCAACTTCTATGATATTTAGTTCTATCCAAACTCAAATTGGCCAAGAACAGATGATTCTGTTTGACGTTTTACATAAAATCGAGAAGCACCAAATATTTGGAAAACAGAACTATTTTAGAATCCACCAATTAATTCTTTTTGTTACTGAGAGCCTCACTGATCAAACATCCAGAAGAATCTCAAATACTGATCAATGAAAAGGAAGACCTTTGTTTTATAAAACCAATGAATACAAACTACAACACAGAAACACCTATTTTAATGGATTTGAATAAGTACATGAAATAACTTTTTCCCTTTAAAATGATATATGCTGCCTAGGTGACCCACGGATTTCTTGAAATTCCTACTATTTAATCAGTCATTCTCAGACACTGTGGTTTCCGTAATGGATAACTATGTCAAAATATTTTGTAATTACTGTTGAAAGACATGAATGATTTAGTCATTATTGCTGATTAAAGAGTCAAAGGAGACACAAAATTATTGGTAAACTTTTAAAAATTATTTTTGAAAAATGGGTTTTGGAAACAATGAAGTCTTCTTCAACTCCATCCTCAAACCTGGCAATGACATTTTGCTCTTCACCATTTTAGTTTCTCAATTATGTTCCCTCAACACTCTGAGCTCTGAGCTACTAAACCAGACCTAAGAATTTTAAAAATGTATGAAATAAAACAAGAGGTTTATTTTTCACTTTAGAGGAAAAGGTAACCCTTGAAGAAAATCAATTTTATACTCAACTTCCTAAAATCTGAGCACAGACAAACGGTAACCTCAGCAAGAAACTCACCCAGAAAGGTAAAGTAACCTGACTCTGATGATACCTCTTACAATATGCCAGCACTTTTTCTCCCTGGAGGACATCTGCCTTCCCCTCCTCTTTACTAGGCAGCACTTGTGAAGGCCAGGATGTGAGATGTGTGTGAGATAATGTATGTGTAAATACAATTGCCTTACATCCTATGGATGAAACATCTTTCTCAATTTAAAAGGTAAAAAGGTGGCATTTTTAAATAACCTAACCCTCCAAAACCAACAAACTTCAGTCTACTTGAGGTTTTTTTTTTTTCTTTTTTTTTTTTTTACAATAGCAGTCCCCATATACAAGGTCTGTCCTTGAGCTGATTTACAATAATTAGTTATAGCAGCTCATTAATTCACAAGTGATCCACAAGTTGTCAGTCTAAGCAAAGATAATTTAGATCTAAAAGAGCTGGCAATGTCCACATTAAAGTTAAGATTATTACAACTACAGAAACTTGTCTCCTGCCTGTATGTTCAATGAAACAAGATTATTGGCCTACTCTTGGGGAGCTTTGTGTATTTGATTATATTATAACATTTATTGAGCATCTTTTTTGCTTTCAGGATTAAAAAATTAACAAGATAGTTTCTGACCTCTAAGAGTTCAAATTAATGAAAAGCAAGATTAACCATCCCACACACACACTCACACCCAAATCAGCTTATCCATGCTATCATAGAGGTCACAATAAAACTTAAAAGTCATTGCTTTAAAGTTTCAAGTATGTAAGAGTCCTAACCTCTACTTAATATTCACTCATTTTCTGATTTTCAACTCTAGATGAACATATTACTATATTGTCTCTCCTGTTAGTAGACATTTTTAAAAGCAAAGACATTTTAAGAATCAACAAACATTTGACAGAAATGCTTACATGTGTGGAAAAATTCTATTACATAGAAGGACTCCAAGTTTACATCTTCCTCAGAATTTCTCTCAACGAATTCTCATCTACTCTCATGGATTTTTCTATTACCTACAAACTGATGGCTCTCACTGTTGTATCTTACTCTGGATTTCTCTTCAAAGATTAAGACCCATTTTTCTGACTGCCTGCTAAATCTTCTGACTTCACTCTGCAAGTCTCATAGGATTCAAAAAGCAGTCCTGTTCAAACAGAACTCAAAACAGGCCCCTCAGATATTAAAACTTGTTTTAAAGCTAGGTAACTAAGAATACTTTGTGCTGGTACAAAAAGCAAAATTAATTTCTTTTTAAGTACAAGAGAAATATATCTAAATATATGGAAGAATTTACAGTAGAATAAATATTACATTTCATATCAATGTGGGAAATACAGATGACTCAATAAATGGTATTGGATAATTGGCTAGCTTTTGAGGAATGGAATGAGATGGAGTTCCAAAAAGTTTCAAAATAACTTTCCAGATAGATAAAAAAGATTACCTGTAAAAATGAAATCATAAAGGAATACAAATGAATGTGCTGAAAATAATGAGATAAAGAAAATTTTAAAACATGGTAAAAATTATATAAGAAAAGATTAATATCAACTTGAAAACTTAAAACTTCAACAATTTATGAACAGTATCAGAGCATACAACCTACAGAATGGGAGAAGATACTCGCAAATTATGCATCCAACAAAGGCCTAATATCCAAAATCCATAGGAAACTTCAACAAGTCGACAAGCAAAAACAAATAACCCCATTAAAAAAATGGGCAAAGGACATGAACAGACACTTCTCAAAAGAAGACATACGAGCAGCCAACAAGCATGAAAACCGGCCAGCATCATGAATCATCAGAGAAATGCAAATCAAAACCACAATGAAATATCAACACCAGTCAGAATTGTAATTATTAATAAGTTAGAAAAACAACAGATGTTGGTGAGGCTTCAGAGAAAAGGGAATGCTTATACACTGTTGGTGAAAATGTAAATTAGTTCAGCCACTGTGAAAAGCAGTCTGGAGATTTTTCAAAGAACTTAAAACAGGGCTATCATCAACCCAGCAATCCCATTACTGGTTATATAACCAAAAGAAAATAAATCATTCTACCAGAAAGCCACATGCACTCATATATTCAATACTATGCTATTCACAACAGTAAAGACACAGAATTAACCCAGCTGACCATCAGTGGTGGATTGGATAGAGAAAATATGGGACCCATCTACCATAGAACACAACACAGTCATAAAAAATAAAATAAAATGCTGTCTTTTGCAGCAACATGGATGAAGCTGAAGGCCATAATCCTAAGCGAATTAATGCAGAAACAGAAAACCCATGTTCTCATTTACAAGTGGGAGCGAAACATTGAGCACACATGGATATAAATATGGGAACAATAGATACTGTAGACTACTAGATGGGGAAGGGAAGGGAGCAGGTTAAAAACTACCTATTGGGTACTATGTTCACTACCTGTGTGACAGGATTCATACTCCTGAGCATCACACAATATTTCCATGTAACAAACCTTTACATGTACTCCCTATATCGAAAACAAAAGTTGTACTTTTTAAAAACAAAGAAAAATATCACAAAAAATAGATTATCAAGAAATATCACTCATGAATACAGAAAGAAATTACAGTTAAAAAAAATGAAGAGATTCAAACTATAAATGAAAAGCTGGAAGTATATTTTCAACATATCTGATAGCAATTGATATGATAAAGTAATAATTTCCCTAATATGTAATTAACTTGTAAATTAATCAAAATGTCAAAAGTACGTAAATAAGTAGTTTAAAGAGAAAAAAACAGTACCAATATCCACTAAACATGAAATTGTCAATGTTATTCATATTTATAGAAAAACAAATGAAAACAAGAGGAACAATTTTTACCCATCATATGGCAAAGAGTATGAAGTTGTACACAGTGTTACCAAGGATATAGAAAATAGGCACTCTCATACACTTTTAGTCAGAGAATAAAATTGGTAAACTCTTTTATAGAGCAATCTGGCAATATCTATACAAACATGCAGACACTTTTTCTCAGCACCTTCACTTACAGGAATTCATTATGCAGAAGTAAATACATCTGTGAAATAATGTGTAAGTATAAAGATCACAGCATAACATGTAATGACAAAAATAGAAACTATCTAAATATTTTTAATAGAGAATTGTTCTTAAATTACAGTCTATGAAACAGAATAACCTGTGGTTGATAATAATAGATAACTCTCTATGTGCCAATGTGGAAAAAAACTTATGGTCATACTTATATACACATGAAAATGTTTTCAAATTGTAATAATGATTTCTTCCAAGAAAAGCATAAAAAACAGAAAATTTTTGCCTCTGTCAGTCCCACTTCCTATTGCCTTTCTCACATTTATGCATTATATTTATAATCCAAAATAAAACTCATTGATGATATCAGCAAGCTAGCAGAGTAAGAATACCAGTCTTTGTCCTTAAAAACAAACAAACAAACAAAAAAACCCACCACAACATCAATTAGACAATTATCCATGAAAGAAATGGGCCATGGCAGGGTTTAAGAGTCCAATTAAGGGAAGATGTCAGCAAAATGGTGGAATAGAAGATCCCCTGGCATCACTCACCCGACAAAAGTATAATTAGAAACTATTCAAAGACAAGAGAACCATCCTGAATTTACCAGAAATCAGGGAAAAATGAAGAAACACCCTGGGCCCACAGAATCAAAAGAAATCATAACTGGTAAGAGTAAGAGTCATTTTAGACTGTGCCACCCTCTCCCCCAAGCCAGCATAATGCCACTCACAGAAAATTTTCCTCAGTCCACAGCTGCTGAATGAGAGGAGAGAATTGGAGGTGGATATCCAATCTCCCCACAGATCTGGGAATCTCTGTGGGAAACTCACTTTGATCCTGCCCTGCAAGAACCAGTAGGAGTGCCAAGAGGAGTGAACCTCCTGAGATGAGTTGAGGCCAAAGTGCAGGGCACTGATTGCAGCAACTTGGTAGACCTTCTATGTTCGGATCAGTGGTAATGCCATACTAAAGAGATTGGCCAGCACCGTTGCACTGCAGGGGGCACAATTCATGGGAAGGCCCCAATCCCTAGTCCTATTTCCCATAAATCCCAGGTGCTTGGCTGAAGACATTCACTGGCCTGAACAACTAAAAGGATGGCATAAGAGTTCTGGTGCTCACTGTAAGTTTTCACCAGACTAGGAAACAAAGGCAGGGCTGCGATTTAGTTCCAGTGTAGCATTTAAGTTCCAGTGTTCACTCTAAGATCTTCCCAAATCAGGAAATAATGGTAGGGCAGAAAGTTAGTTCCAGTGCAGTGTTCCGGTTCTGGTATGCACTATAAGCTCTTCTCAGAACAGGAACAACAACAAGCTAGAAATTAAGATTTGATACTAATTAGTAAAGATCTAACAGAACCAAAGAACACCTGCAATAGCTGAAGAGGCGGCTGCCTCCTTAAATGCACAGGCATTACTGTAAAGGTGCAAGGATTGTAAAAACTCAGGGAAATATAACTCCAACAAAAGAAACTAACAAAAGGTCTAGAAAAATTAAAAATCTATCATATGTCTGAAAATAATTTAGATTAACCCTTTTAAAGATATTCAGGGAATCACAACAAAATATGAATAGAAAACTAGATATAATTTGGAAAATAATCCAGGAACAAAATTAGAAATTTTAAAATGAAATAGAAACAATTTTGAAATCCAAATAGAAATCCTAGAAATAAAGAATACAATAACCAAACTTGAAAAACTCATGAGAAAACATCAACAGATTTGCTCAAAGGAAAGAATCAATGAGGTTAAAGATAGAACATATGCAATTACTCAATCAGAGGATCAAAGAGTAAAAAAGAATAAAAAAGGGTGAAGAAGGCCTATGAGAATTATGGACCACCATCAAGCAAACAAACCTTCACATAACAGGAATTTTCAAAGGTGATGAGAGAGAAAAATGTCCATAAAGGACACTTATAGAAATAATGGCTGAAAATTTCCCAAATCTAAAGAAAGACTATACTGTATTCATGTAGAGGAAGCTGAGTGGTCACAAATAAAATTCAATCCAAAGAGGATTTTCCCAAGGCACATTACAATCAAACTGTTAAAACTCAAATACAAATAAGAAAAACTCAAACCATCAAGAAGAAACATATCACATTCAGCAGAGCCCAAGTATGGCTTTCAGTGGATTTATCAGTAGAAACCCTGCAGGACAAGAGAGAGAATGGTATAATACATTCAAAGTGCTGAAGAGAAAAAACGGTCAATCAAGAAGACTCTATCTGGTAAAGCTTCCCATCAAACATGAAGGAAAGATAAAGATTTTTCCAGTCAATCAAAAGCTGAAAGAATTCATCACACCAAACCTGTCTTACAAGAAATGCTAAAGGGAGTTCTTCAGTCGGGAAGAAAAGGATGCTAATGGGTATATGTATAAAACTCACTGGCAAAAGAAAGAATACAGACAAATTAAGACTACTGTAATACTGTAATTGTGGGAAGTAAACCATTTATATCTCAAGTAGGAAAACTAAAAGATAAAACTGGCTGGGTGCAGTTGCTCACACCTGTAATCCCAACACTCTGAGAGGCTGAGGCAGGCAGATCACCTGAGGTTGACTTCAAGACCAGCCTGGTCAACATGGCAAAACACCATATCTACAAAAAATGTTCAAAATTAGCCAGGTGTGGTGCCATGTACCTGTAATCCCAGCTACTTGGGAGGTTGAGGCAGGAGAAACACTTGAACCTGGGAGGCAAAGGTTGCAGTGAGCTGAGATTGCGCCATGCATTGCAACCTGGGTGACAGATTGAGACTTCCATCTCAAAAAAATAATTTTTTTTAAAGGCAAAACTATCAAAAAGAACAGTAACTACAACAATTGATTAAGGGATAGGCAATATAAAAATGTTAAAGTGTATTTGCTACTTTTTTTTGTGGTCAAAATTAAGTTGTTATATATCCCTTAGAATTATTACGCGTAATGTTATTTTTAATAGTTTTGTCTTTTAAACTTTATTCAAGTATTTTATCCTTTTCCCCAGCATACAGAAAGCTCTTAAAATGGTAGTTATTATTAATATCAGGTGTTATTTTATATCTATTTTATATTATGCACACATATATTTAGGTCACTTATGTAATGGACATCAAAGTCACAGATCTACAGTAATGATAGATTAAATTTGGTGCCACTCAATCATTTCTATCACATCTCACTATGTTTCTAGATTTCTTCTAAGATTTCCCACCAGCCAAAGGCTCTGTGTATGAGTTTGAAGAAGTATATTCAATCTTGCTCATTATTTAAAAAATACAAACCATGTGTCACTTTTATAGATCCTAATTATATCCCACTGGTGAAGAGTCACTGTTCTACATCATGTGATCACATAGCTCAACTCTACTCTGTAACAGATGAGGAAATTGAGGCTCAGGGAGATTAAGTGGCTCATCTAAAGTTGCAGGGCTACTTTTATTATATTTCTTTTATCAGAACTTATATAGTGTGTTTATTTTTTAAAATTGTAAGTCAAGCAGTATTGACATTAATAGCAATTTTATTTTATTTGAGACAGAATCTTGCCCTGTTGCCCAGGCTGAAGTGCAGAAGCTTACTGCAGCCTCGACCTCCTGGGTTCAAGTGATCCTCCCACTTAAGCCTCCCAAGTAGCTGGGACTACAGGCATGTACCATCATGCCTAGTTAATTTTTTGTATTTTTTGTGGAGACAGGGTTTCATCATGTTGCCCAGGCTAGTCTTGAACTTCTGGGCTCAAGCGATCTTTCTGCCTCAGCCTCTCAAAGTGCTGGGATTATAGGCATGAGAAACCACATCGAGCCCAATAGTAATTTTAATAATAAGGAGCTTTTAATTATAGAAACATGAAATTGTAGCCTGATACATTTTTCTGTAATGCAAAGAAATAAATGGCAAAATAGTTAAAGAAGCATTCTTACTTTATTGAATACAGGGCCAGACTTTAGAAATCTATTTTGTCTTGGCAATACCTTCAATTAATAATTAGTTCATCAAACATATTCTAGAGGCTATCAGGGTACTTTCATTCTTCTTCCCAAGGACAGAGAAGGGCTCTGAGGATCTTCCTGAGGTGTCTGGGGTCACCTTTACCTCAGATGAAACATTTGAGTCAGCAGCCAAAGAAGTTAAACACAATGAAGATGGCAAGCAGAAACCATGGAAACTTAGCTTGCTTTCTGTCAAATTATGTGAATCATATTTCATTAAACGATGTTTTACAAAATAGCCCACCTGTTTACTCTGGCTTTTTTAATTCCACAAATCCACATATTCTCTTGATTAGAAAAACAGAAAACACTTCCTTGCTAAAAGGCCAGAGAGGAGGAAAGACTATCAATGTTTATCCTCTGAAACTTTTTCCCTGGATTATACTTTTTCCTGGGAAACAAATACGTTATTTATATGTTATATGCATAAATATATTTTTACACACACACACAGCACAGAGAATGGTTTCTGTCTCATATGTAAATAAAGAAAAAAGTCCTCAGGGTGATGTCAGCAACAAAATGGTGGAATAGAAGGCTCTGGACTACTCTCCTCCCACAGACACACTGAGTAGACACCTACACACACATCAGTTCTCTCCAAGAGAAAGCCAAACTCTAGTTAAAAGACTCCTACACATTGGATGACTGAGAAAATATCCACATCAAAACGAGTGGAAAAAATGAAGAAAAACTTGAACACTAACCCCATCCTGAGCAGTGCCTTACAACCTAGAAAGAATCCCCAATTCCTAGCTTCTTCCTGAAGGGTTAAGGGTTTGTACGACACACATAGTGCCCCAATTTTACAGTCCCTGCCAGAGAACCTGGTTATTAAACCACCTTGCTTGAGGAACATCAGGGACAGAGTATCAGAAGATTTACTGAAGAGCAAACGGGGTTTTAAAACATGTGAGCACTTCCAGCAACCACAGTGACTAGGATCAGGGCAGCTTCCAACCTAACCCCTGGAAAGAGTTTGGTTTCACACTTTTCCAGCAGCTATCTGTGGCTCTGGTTCCTAAGAAGCCAGTATCTGGAAGCTTACACAGCAAACAGAAACGAAAGCTTCTTCAGCCTAAATGGGAGTGACGGCACTCCTTGAGTCTTCTTCTCTTACTTGCTCCGGCAATAAATCCCTTACAATCTCCCATTGTTAGGACGCTGAGGACATCTCCATGGCTAAAAGGAAAAGCGAGCGCATCGTGAGCTTTCTTCCTTGGTTTGTTTCAGCGATTACTTCAGAAGTATCTCCCTGCAAGGAGGATGTGAGATTTCTACTTGCTTGAATAGGAGAGTGGGCACTCAATGCACTTTCTTCCTCTGCTTGCTTCATGATAATTTCAGCCATGCAATCTCTCCCTGTTGGAGGCCTCTTCCAACAAGAACAGAAGAGAATGCACTCCATGCCTTCTTCCTCAACTTGCTCAAGACATAAATTTCTGAAATCTCTCCAAAGAAGGAGCTTGGGAAACCCCTCTGTGCCTGAAAATGAAATTAGGAACTCCCGTAACTTATTTTCCAGTTTGCCTCAGTGATAACTCGAGAACAGAAGTCTCTCTCTGCAAGAAGGTCATGAGACTTCTTTTTGCTGAAGAAAGAGAGCAGGCAATTTCCAAATTGTTTAAAAAAATGGATTTTTAATGTTTACACCACAAAAAATTAAGTTGATGTTCACTTTGTTGCTAAAGCGTTTCAATGGAATCAACTGAGAAAGCCTAGTAAAACACAAAGAATGACAACCATAACAGAGTAGAAACTCAACACAAGGCAGTTCTTACTTCAGCATGTGGGCATGGTATAGCCTAAAATTAAATTACTCCTTGCGAGATGTAGAACACACATTTTACTAATCACAGTGGATCCACTTTGCTTAAAACTGAAAAAAATTTGAAAATACAAATGGAAAATATGAATTGGAGCCAGGTAGGATGATTTTAAAGCCTGGACAGTAAGATCTAAGATGAAAAGCTGAGAGAAGACTAAAGCAGTATTTTAGGACTAAATGTAAGTGCTAGCATATACTGTTGAAATATACTTCTGTGGGCCGGGCGCGGTGGCTCACACCTGTAATCCCAGCACTTTGGGAGGCTGAGGTGGGGGGATCACAAAGTCAGGAGATCGAGATCATCCTGGCTAACACAGTGAAACCCCGTCTCTACTAAAAATACAATAACTTAGCCAGGCACAGTGGCGGCGCCTGTAGTCCCAGCTACTCAGGAGGCTGAGGCAGGAGAATGGCGTGAACCCGGGAGGTGGAGCTTGCAGTGAGCCGAGATCGTGCCACTGCACTCCAGCCTGGGTGACAGCACGAGACTCCATCTCAAAAAAAAAAAAAAGAAAAAAAGAAAAAGAAAAAGAAATACACTTCTGTGTAGTATAAAAGGTATTTTCTACTTCTCAACATATAGCAATTCTTTTTTTATTATTCATTTGTTTTTTGTTTTTTCTTTTAGATATGGGTGCCACGTTGCCCAGGCTGGACTCAAACTCCTGGCCTCAAGCGATCCTCCTGCCTCAGCCTTCCAAGATACCTAAGATACATTCCAGGGACTATAGCAACTGACCATCATGACCAGCCTGGCAATCCTTAATAACATATGTTTCTCATGTTCATAATAGTAAATTACCCTTGCTTTTGGACAGGAGATTTTCTGTGCTCAATGTGCTCAATGGGTTCTACAATATAAGTTGTAAATGTGACAAATCTTTTTTCCTATATTGTGCTTTTGAGAGCCATTTTGACTCTCACTTGGCTGAAAAAAGATATGTAAGTCAACAAGATGGCAGGTTAGAAAGCCCTGGGCCCTCCTTCCCTTTATGGGTATACCAATTCAGCAATACATGGATACATTTTCATTGTGAGAACTACAGAAACTAGTTTAGAAACTACCACACCCTGGGAGAATGGAAAAACAGCCACACAGAAGCTGGTAAATAAAATTTGAGACACTCTCTCATAATCCACCCCAGCACAATGCTATGTTATTGTTAATACAACCTATATATTAGGCTATGTTATTGGGAGAAAACCCTAGCCTGATGCTTCTACCTGGGGAGGAAAATAGTGGAGCCATTTACCCAACCTTTCAATTTTTCCTGGGGCTGTCCAAGGAACGGGCTGCTGTCTCACCTGTCTTGGAGCACTGACAGGACACAGCATATGCTCAACACCTAGGGAAGAGTGAAAACAGAAGGCAGTTCAAGCTAGCACAAAAGCACTCACCATAACCCCTCCTCCTGGTTCAGCCAGAGCAAGTGGATTACAAATACTAAATTTTAGCATTTCCCTAGGAAGGAAAAAAGGTGAACTGTATGTCCAACTTTCCAGTTTTTCAAAGAGCTACAGAGGGAGTTTTTGTCTTCGTTATGCCTGTCTTGGAGCGATGATGGTACACAGCACACTCTTGAGATCTGGGAGCTGCTAAAAGTAAAGACTGTGGATTGGATTACCACAAATATTTGAGAGGTCTTCACATTCTCTGGCTGAGCTGATTAATAAGGGTCTTCTGTGTAAGTTCAGTCTATGACAACTCAGAAAGATGGTCATTTTCTCTAATTCAAAGACACCAATACAAAAATTCAAGAACAATGAAGAAATAAGGAATTATATTCCAAATGAAAGAACAAGATAAATCTCCACAAACTGACCTTAATGAAACAGAAATATATAATTACCTAACAATTCAAAATAATCATAAAGATGTTCAAAGAGGTCAGAACAATATATGAATAAAGTGAGATTTTAATAGAGACAGAATTTATTTTAAAAGAACCTAACAGAAATCTTGAAGCTTAAGAATACACTAACTGAATCAAAAAATTTACTAGAGGGGATTAACAACAAACTAGAGAGAGTAGAAGAAAGAATCAGCAAACTTAATGACAAGTCCCTGGAAATTCTCCAGTCAGAAGAGCAAAATAATATTAAAAAAAGGAATGATGATAGCTTATGGGACTTATAAGATACCCTCAAGCAAGCCAACATACACATTATGGAAATCCTGGAGGAGAAGAGCAAGAGAAAAGGCTGGAGAGCTTATACAAACAAATAATGGCTGAAAACTTTCCAAATCAAGAGAAGGAAATGGACATCCATCTTTGGAAGGTTCAACAAATTCCAAGTAAGATAAACCCAAGGAATTCTGTTCTGAGACCCATTATAATTAAATTTTCAAAAGTCAAGAGAACACTTTGAAATTATCAAGAGAGCAGTGACATGTCACGTGCAAGGGAATCTCCATAAGATGATTAGCAGATTTCGTAGCAGAAATCTTACAGGCCAAAAGGGATCAATGTGATATATTCAAAATGCTAAAAGAAAAGAACTGCCAAACAAGAATAATATGCCCAGGAGAAACATCCTTCAAAAATGAAAGATAGATAAATACTTCCCAGATAAAGGCTGAGACAGGTCATTACAACTAGACTTGCCCCTGGAAAAATACAGAGAGAATTATTTAAGTTGAAATTAAAAGATGCTAACAGCAATATGAAAGCATATGAAAGTACAAACCTCACTGGTAATGGTAAATATGTACGCAAATACAGAACACTGTAATACTGTAATAATGGTGGGTAAATCACTTTTAATTATACTATAATAATTAAAAGAGAAAAGTATTAAAATAATTATAACACAAAACATGTTAACATAAAACATAAAAATGTGTAAACTGTGACATTAACAAAGTGGGTGGGAGAGAAGTAAAAGTGTTAAGTTTTGTACGCTATTGAAGATAAGTTATCTGCCTAAAATAGACTATTACAACTATAAGATATTTTATGTAAACCTCATAGTAACCACAAAGAAAATACAAAAGAGGCTATACAAAAGAAATAAAACACCAAGGAAGAAAATAGGAAATGAACAGAAAAACAAAAGAACTACAGTCAGACAGAAAATAATTATCAAAATGACAACAGTAAATTCTTCTCTATAAATAATTACTTTAAAAGCAAATAAATTACATTCTCCAATAAAAAGATATAGAGTGGTTGATGGATTTTTAAAAAGCGAAATCTAACTATATGCTGTCTACAAGAAACTCACTTTATATTTAAGACACCCAAGCTGAAAATGAAGGGATGGAAAAAGACATTTTATGCAAATGGTAACCAAAGGAGAGCAGGAGTGGTTATGCTTACATTCCACAGAATAGACATCATCGAAAACTCTCATGAGAGACAAAAAAGGACATTATATAATGATAAAAGTGTCAACAGAAAAATGCAACACTAAATATATATGCATAAAGCATCAGAACACCTAATACATAAAGCAAATATTGACAGGACTAAAGGTAGAAATGGAGTGCAATACCCTACTTTCAATAACAGATCAAAGATTCAGATAGAAAATCAGTAAGGAAACAGTAGACTTGAGTAACACTACAGACTAAATGGACATATGACATTTACAGAATATTCTACCCAATGGCAGGAGAACACATGTGCTTGTCAAATTCATGGAATGCTCTCCAAGATAGATCACATTAGGTCATAAACAAGCCTTAACAAATTTAAGAGGATTGAAATTATACCAAGTATCTTTTCTGACCACAACAGAATAAAACTAGAAATTAGTAGCAGAAACAGCCTGGACATTTTGCAATATGTGAATATGAATCAACATTCTTGATTGAGTCAAAGAAAAAAATAAAAAGAGAAATTAGAAAATATCTTGAGGCAAATGAAAAGGAAGAAACATTTCAAAACTTACAGTATGCAGCAAAAGTAGTGCTAAGAGGGAAGTTCATAGTGATAAACACTTGCATTGAAAAAATATGTTATATATAATATAATGTAATGTAATATATAATTACATTATATATTAGAATATTGATATGGTTTTGCTGTATCACCACTCAAATCTCATCTTGAATTGTAGTTCCCGTAATCCCCACATGTTGTGCGAGGGACCCGGTGGAAGGTAATGGAATCATGAAGGCAGTTGCCTCCATGCTGTTCTCATGATAGTGAGTTCTCATGAGATCTGATGATTTTATAAGGGGTTTTCCCCACTTTGCTCTACACTTCTCCTCACTGCCACCATGTGAAGAAGGACATATTTGCCTCCCCTTCCATCATGATTGTAAGTTTTCTGAGGTCTCTCCAACGCTTGGAACTGTGAGTCAATTAAATATGGTTCCTTTAAAAATTACCCACTCTTGGGTATTGCTTCATAGCAGCATAAGAATGGACTAACACAAATATATAAAACATAATATATAATATAATAATGTATATTTTATATAACTCCATATTTATAGTTATATATTTATTTTATACATATATATGCACAACTTAACTTTGTACTTCAACAGAATAGAAAAAGAACAAACTAAGCCCAAAATTGCCATAAGGAAAAAAATAATAAAGACTAGAGCACAGTTAAAATACATATAGAATAAAAAAATAGAAAAAAATTCAACCAAAGGGTCGTTTTTTACAAAAACAACCAAAATTGACAAACCTTTAACTAGACTGAGATTAAAAGGAGAGAAGACTTAAATAAATAATATCAGAAATGAAGAATGTATTGCAACCACTGACACAGAAATAAAAAGGATCATAAGATCATAATAAACAATTATACACCAACAAATTGAATAATTTAGAATAAATAAATTACTAGAAACAGACAACCTACCAAGACTGAGTCATAAAGAAACAGAAAATCTAAACAGACTTATGACTCATGAGGATATTGAATCAATATCCAAAAATCTTCTAGCAAAGAAAAGCCCAGGCTCAGAGATACACAGGTGAATCTGCTAAACACTTGAGAATTAATGCCAAGTCTTTCTAATTTTTCCCAAAAAAATGAAGAGGGAACATTTCCAAACACATTTTATGACGCCAGCACTACTCTGATAGCTTAGACAAAGACACTGCAAAAACAGAAAACTGGCTGGGCGCAGTGGCTCACGCCTGTAATCCCAGCACTTTGGGAGGCCAAGGCAGGCAGATCATGAAGTCAGGATATCGAGACCATCCTGGTCAACATGGTGAAACCCCATCTCTATTAAAAATACAAAAAAATTAGCCAGGCATGAGGGCAGGTGCCTGTAAGCCCAGCTACTCGGGAGGCTGAGGCACAAGAATAGCTTGAACCTAGGAGGCAGAGGTTGCAGTGAGCCAAGATTGTGTCACTGTACTCCAGCCTGGTGACAAAGCGAGACTCCATCTCAAAATAAACAAACAAATAGAAAACTATAGGCCAATATCACTGATAAATGCAAAAAGCTCTGAGGATACAAATATCCTCAACAAAATATTAGCAAACCAAATTTAACATCACATTAAAGGGATCGTACACAATGACCAAGTGCAATTCATCTAAGGGACACAAGGATAGTTCAACATATGAAAAGCAATTAATATAATACTCTACATGAACAGAATGAAGGGTAAAAATGTACAATTACCTCATTATGCAGAAAAGGCATCTGACAAAATTCAACAACCTATCATCATAAACCTCTCAACAAATTAGGTAAAAAAGAAATGTACACAATAAGGGGAATGTATATGACAACCCAACAGCTTAAAAATGGAAACTTTTTCCTCTAAAGTGTAAAAAGAACAAGACAAGGATGCTGTCTTAGTTCATCTTGCACTGCTCTAACAGAATGCCACAGACTGGGTATAATAAACAGAAGTTTATTTTCTTACAGTTCTGGAGGCTGAGAAGGCCAAGATCAAGGCACCAACTTCTGGCAAAGCCCTTCTTCCTGTCCCATCACATGCTGCCACCACAGAAAGCAAAAGGGCAAAGAGGAATCCTGTGTCTTCACATGGCAAAAAAGTGGAAGACAGCAAACTCACCCCTAAAGGCCCTTTAATTTTGGCATTAATCCATTTATGAGGGCAGAGCCCTGATGACCTAAATACCTGTTAAAAATACCACCTCTTAATACTATTACAATGACAATTAAACTTCAGCATGAGTTTTGGAGAGCACAAACATTCAAACCATAGGATATGTTCATCATCACCATTTCTATGTCCGTCATACTGGAATTTCTAGTCAGAACAATTAGGCAAGTAAAAGAAATACAAGGCATCCAAGTTGGAAAGAAAGATTTAAAATTATCTCTGTTTGCAGATGCATGATCTGACATATAAAAACCCCTAAATGTTACACAACAAATTATATAACTAATAAATTAATTTAGTAAAAGGGCAGGATACAAAAAAAAGTCAGATTAACATAAAAAATACAAAAATCAGATGCTACAACAAGAAGGAACTATACAAAAGGGAAATTAAGAAAAGACTGCATCTACAATAGCATCAAAAAGAATAAAATGGTTGGTAATTAACTAAGGAGGTGAAAGACTTTTACACTGAAAGTTAATAAATATTGCTGGAAGAAATGAAAGAAGTCACAAATAAATGGAAAGAAATCCTATGTTAATGGACTGACACATTAATATTGTTAAGATTCAATACTACCGGATATGCTTTGGATGTGTGTCCCTTCCAAATCTCACGTTGAAATGTGATCTCCAGGCCGGGCGCGGTGGCTCAAGCCTGTAATCCCAGCACTTTGGGAGGCCGAGGTGGGTGGATCACAAGGTCAGGAGATCGAGACTATCCTGGCTAACATGGTGAAACCCCGTCTCTACTAAAAATACAAAAAACTAGCCGGGCGCGGTAGCGGGCGCCTGTAGTCCCAGCTACTTGGGAGGCTGAGGCGGGAGAATGGCGTGAACCCGGGGGGCGGAGCTTGCAGTGAGCCGAGATCGCGCCACTGCACTCCAGCCTGGGAGACACAGTGAGACTCCGTCTCAAAAAAAAAAAAAAAAAAAAAGAAATGTGATCTCCATTGTTGGAAGTGGGGCCTAGTGGGAGGTATTGGATCATGGGGGTGGAATGGCTTAACACTATCCCCTTGGTGATGAGCGAGTTCCCCCTCAGCTAGCTCACATGAGATCTGGTTGTTTAAAAGAGTCTGGGACCTCCCCCTTCTCTCTCTTGCCATGTGACATCCTGGCCCCACTTTCCCTTCCACCATGAATGGAAGTTTCCTCAGGCCCTCAGAAGCAGATGCTGGTACCATGCTTTGTGTACAGCCTGCAGAACTATGAGCCAAAATAAACCTTTTCTCTTTACAAATTACCCAGTCTTAGGTATTCCTTTATAGCAACACAAAGGGTCTAACACATTCCCCAAAGCAATCTACAGATCCAATGCAATCCCTATCAAAGTCACACTGATTTTTTCATTGCAGAAATAGAAAAATTCATCCTAAGATTCATACAGAATCACAAAGGACCCAAAGTAGCCAAAACAATCTTGAGAAAGAAGAAAACAGATGCTGGAGGGCTTACACTTCCTGATTTAAAAATATATTACATGCCTATGTAAATATGGAAAAGAATAAATATCCCCGAAATAAACCCCTACATATATGGTCAACTAATATTTGACAAGGGTGCCAAGAATACACAATGGGGAAAGGACACTCTCTTAAACAAATGATGTGGGCAAAGTGGATAGCTACATTCAAAATAATAAAATTGTTCCTTTATCTTACATCATACACAAAAATCAACTCAAAATGGCTTAAAGACTTAAATGTAAGGCTTGAAACTGTAGAACTCTAGAAGAAAACATATGGGGAAAGATTCGTAACATTGGTTTTGGGGATGACTTATAGGATATGATACCAAAAGCACACGCAATGAAAGAAAAAATCAGTCGGACCACATCAAAAAGGTTCTACACGTCACATGAAAGAATTAGAGTTGAAAATACAACTTGTGGAATAGAAGATATTTGCAAACAATATACCTGATAATATCCAAAATATGTAAGGAACAACTACAACTCAATAGCCAAAAATCTAATTTTAAAATGTCAAAAAGGCTTGAATAGATATTACCTCAAAGAATATATAAAAATAGCCACAGATATATGAAAAAATGCTCAACATCACTAATCATCAGGGAAATGCAAATCAAGGTCACAATGAAATACCAACTCATGCCTGTTAGGATGGCTATAATAAAAAGAAACAAAATACAATAAGTGTGGGCAAGGATGCAGAGAAACTGGAACACTTCCACATTGTTAGTTCAAATGTAAAATGGTGCAGCCAGTATGGAAAACAGCACAGAAAATCATTAAAAAGTTAAAAATACAATTACAATATGATTTAGCAATCCTACTTCTGGGTATTTTTCCAAAAGAATTGAAATCAAAATCTGGAAGAGATATTCTTACTCCTATGTTCATTGCAGCATTGTTAACTGGAGTCAACCTAAATATTCATTGTTGAATAATGGATAAATAAAACGTGGTATGCAAACACAATTGAATATTATTAAGCCATAAAAAATAAGAGTTCCTACCATATGTGACAACATGCATAAACTTAAAGTATATTATGCTAAGTGAAGTAAGCCAGACATGGAAGGGCAAAGCCACATGATTCTAATTATACGAATATTTAAAATAATCAAACTCATAAAAAGCAGAGAGTAGAATGGTGATTGCTATGGGCAGGGGGACGCCGGCTATGTAGACTTGTTATTCGGCTGGTATAAAGTTTTAGTTATGCAAGATGAATACATTCTACAAATCTGCTATTTAGTATCATGCCTATAGTTAAAAATACTGTATTGAACACTTCAAAATTTGTTAAGATGACAGATTTCATGTTACGTGTTCTTCCACAATGTTTTTTTTTTTTAAGTTATGTGAGTTACAGTACTGTATCTTGCAGGTGAAAAATAAAAGAAGAGATCTCAGTATGTTAAAGCTCAACTTTTATAGCGTATTGAAGGTCCCTCGAGGAAATGGTCAAAAAAAAAAAAAAAAAAAGGAAGAAGAAGAAGAAGAAAAAGAAAAAAAGAAAAGAAAAAATTCAGCAGGAAAGAGAGACTTGTTGAAGTCTTTTAATAATATGAAGGTCATCATGAACTTTGGCTGTAGTCTGGGAGCAATAACTCCCAGTAAATTAACAAAAGATAATTAGATGAAAATGAGCCAGAGGCATGCTGTAATTCAGAGACTTTTGAAGTGCCCTGAAGGGACTTTATTATGTGCAAGTCCAGGAATCAGAGGCCATCTGGAGCACAATGAAAGGTCTATGGGATATGGGCTGATCATATCATTTGCTGCAGTGACTTATTCAAAATAAAAGTATGAACATGCCAATCCTCACCAGAACTTAAAACTCAATAGATTCCCATTGCACCTAGAAAAAAGGCTAACGCCTCCCCTGACTCTGAGGTCCCATATGATTTTGATTTTTCCCCCTTCAGCCAAGATCTCAGCAGCATAGCCATGCTGGCCTCTTTTCAATCTCTTGTTAGGACTTGTTTCATTGATCACAGGGTATTTGCTTATCCTGTCCTCTGAGTGAACAGCATTTTCCAACTTTCCTATACGACTTGCAAACTTCATCTCAAAACACTAGAAACACATTCCCTGAGTTCCCTTCCTAAAATTAGGCCAGATTCCTTGTTTTCAGCTCTCATGTCACTCTGGACCTCTCATTTTAAGTTTCTGTATTGCTTATCATACTTGAAATATTTTATTTTCTGTGTGATGACTTTATTAGAACCATCTTACCTTCTTGATGGTAAACTCCATGAAAGCAAAGACTGTCAGCTTTTATACATTATTGAAGATTTATTGTTGACTGTTTGGCTACACTACTATGGGTTTAATATGGTCCTAAACACATCAATAAATATTGGCTTTTATTAGGTATTTCTGTAATTTTTTAAAAGGAGTTTATTTTTTAAGTCATCTAGACAGCTTTATCAAAGCTTAGATCCCTAGGCCTTATCATAAGACATAATAATTCCATTGGTTTTAGTGTTGCCTGGGCAGCTAAATTTTGTTAAAGGACTGAAAATGATTCCAATGTCATGAAAGTGTGAGGATCATTGAGCCAAATGGAAAGGTAAATATAAGTAAATATTTGTGCACTATCAGGAAAGCAATGGACTTTCTAAATATGACACTAAAGACAAGAATTGCAGAAGAAAGACGGATTGACTTGACTATGTAAAATAATAGCCTTTCATATTAAATTTTTAAAGAAAAATATTAAAAGGTAAATAAAAATCTGTGAAAGTGTTTGCAACATATATGTTGATAGATTTTTATTCTTTATAAAGATCTTTTAGAGGAGGCAAAGCAAAATGAACCAATAGAGCCCTCCAAGATAGTCCCCACAGGAACACCAAATTGAAAAACTATCCATGCAAAAAAGCACCTGTACAAGGTTAAAAAATCAGGTGAGACATCACAGTAACTGCTTTTAGTATAATAACAAGAAAAGACACACTGAAGAAGATAGAAAGTCTTTCATTGCCTACACTGCTGTTCCTCAACCCCAGGCAGGGCAGCATGAAGAGAGGACTTGTGTGCAGGTGGAGGGGAGAGGGACATGAGCATGAGACTTAGCTCTGGAATTCAGTGCAGGCTCCACCACAGTGGAACACAGCACCTGCCAGAACACTGCAGCCTTTGATTCCAGGCCAGTTCCCACTGAGAGTGCATTTAAAACCTGCCCTGAGGCAGAGGAGAATCTGTTCCCCTCTTGGGGGTATCTCAAGTCCCAGACTGCTTCATCATTGACTGACTAAAGTAGTCTCAGGGACCCAAATACATTTCAATGGCAGCCAGCCACGTCGAACAAGTGGGGTACTTGGGAAAGCCCTGGTGCTGCACTGGTTTAGGAGGTTGTAAATTCAGGGTGTGACCCAGTACAACACTAGCTATAGCAGCCACAAGGGTGCCCAGGTTACCACACCCTCGGCTCCAGAAAGTGCAGCAGAGAGACCCCTTCTGCTTGGGGGAAGGAGAGGAAAGGGTACAGGGGCCTTGCAACCTAGCGCCAGCCCTGCTCCAGTAAAACACAGAACAAAGCAGAATCCTGAAGCATCAGATTCCAGACCGTTACTCCCACATGGCACTTCCAGATCCACTCCAGATCTAGAGGTAGGAAATATGACAAAGATATAAATTGAGACAACACAAAATCAAAAAGTGGGAGGATAAAGTATACAGTTATTTAGTTTTTGTTTTGTCTTCTTTTCTTTCCTTTATAATCAAAGCCAAGGTGTTATAAATTTAAAATGATTTGTAACTATAAGATGGTTCTTTATAAGCCTTATGGTAACAGAACGCAAAAACCTAGAATAGATACATTAAAAATAAAAAGCAAGGAATGAAAACATACTACCCAAGAGAATCACTTAGCCACCAAGGAAGACAGTCATAAAGGAAAAGTGGAGTTACAAAACAAAACAAAAAAAGAATAACAAAATGGCACTAGTAAGGACTTACCTATCAATAACATTGAAGGTAAATAGAATAAATTTCTAATCAAAAGACATCAAGTAACTGAATGAATTAAAAAAAAAACCTAAAACACTCAGCCACATACTGCCTACAGGAAACTCACTTCACCTATAAGGAAACACATAGATTAAAAGTGAAGAGATGGAAAAAGATATTCCATGCAAATGGAAAACAAAAGAGAGCAGGAATACTTATACAAGATAAAATAGATTTTAAGTTAAAAACAGTAATAAAAGACAAATAAGGTCATTATGTAATGATAAATGGATAAAGAAACAAAAGGATATAATAATTATAAATATATTTGCAGTCGACATTGGAGTACCCAAACATGTAAAACAAATATTGAAAGACCTAAAGGGAGAGACAGACTGCAACACAATAATGTAGGATACTTCAACACCCCACTTTCGTTGTCATCCAGACAGAAAATCAACAATGAAACACTGGAATTAAACTACACGCTATACAAATGGACCTAACTGACAATTACTGCACATTTCATCCAACTGCTGCAGAATTCACATTCTTATCATCAGCACATGAAACATTCGTCATTATAGAGCACATGTTAGGTCACAAAACAAATCTCAGTAAATTCAAAAAACTGAAGTCCTATCAAGTATCTTTTCTGACCACAATGCAATAGCACCAGAAATCAATAACAGGAAGAACTTTGGAAACTGCATAAATACATATTAATTAAACAAAGCACTCCTGAATAACCAATGAGTCAATGAGTAAATTTTTTTAATGTTCTAAAAATTTCTTAAAGCAAAAACAGACACACAGCGTCCTTTTAAGGTATAGCAAACACAGACTTAAGAGGGAAGCTTATAATAATAAATATTTACATAAAAAGTGGAAAGACTTTAAATAAATAACAAAACTATATACCTCAAAGAACTAGAAAAGCAGGAATAAACCAAACACAGAATAGAAACAAATAATAAACGTCAGAGAAGAAATAAATGACATCGAAAATAAATAACAATAGAAAGGGATCAACAAGTCTGAACAGACCAGTAACGGAACAAGATTAAAGCAGTAATTAAAAAGCCCTTTCCCCAAACGTCTTCCATCAAAAACAAAGCCCAGGATCTGATCATTTCACTGCTGAATTCTACTAAATATCTAAAGAACTAATACCAATTTTCCAACTCTTTCACAAAACTGAAGAAAAAGGAATACGTTCAGGCACATTCTACAAGGCCAGTATTACCCTGATACCAAAGCCAGACAATGACACACTGAAAAAACAAAACTACATGTCAATATTCCTGATGGACATATATACAAAAATGCTTAACAATGTACTAACAAACCAAAGTCAACAACGCATTCTAAAAAATTACTCTTCATTGATCAAGTGGGGTTCATCCCAGAGATGCAAGAATGGTTCAACATGCACAAATCAATAAACATAATACATCATATTAGCAAAATGAAGGACAAAAAGCATATGATAATTTCAATAGGTGCCAAGGAAGCATTCAATAAAATATGACATCCTTTCTCAACAAAAAAATCCTAACAAACCGTGTATAGAAAGAACATACCCCAAAACAATGAAGGCCACATATGACAAACCAATAACTAACATCGTACTGAACAATAAAAAACTTGCCAACCTTTCCTTTGAGATCTGGAATGGGACAAGGATGCCTACTTGCATCATTTTTATTCAACATAGTACCAGAAATCCTACCCAGGGCAATTAGATAAGAGAAATAAATGAAAGGCATACAAATGGAGAAAAAGAAGTTAAATTGTTCTTGTTTGAAGATGAGATGTTCTTATATTTAGAAAAACCTAAAGACTCCACCAAAAAACTATTTGAAGTAATAAATTCAGTAAGTTTGCAGGATACAAAATCAACATAGAAAATCAGTAGCATTTCTATATGCCAATAGGGAACAACTTGAAAAAGAAATCAAGAGAGAAAAAAAAAAAAATCCATTCACAATAGATTTAAAAAATACCTAGAAATAGATTTAACCAAAAAAGTGACAGAACTCTATAATTAAAATTAGAAAACATCAATAAAGAAAATTGAAAATGATACCTCAAAATGAAAAGATATACCATGTTCATAAATTGGAAGAATTGATATTGATATTGTTAAAATCAATCCATACTACCCAAAATGATAGACAGATTCAATGCAATTTTTACCTAAATGTCAATAATATTCTTTACAGAAATAGAAAAAAAATTCTGAAACTCAAATGGAACCACAAAACATTCTGAATAGCCAAAGAAATGCTTAGGAAAAAGAACAAAGCTGTAGGCATCACACTGCTGGACTTCAAAGTATATTACAAAGCTGTAGTAACCAAAACACAGTGTTACTGCCATGAAAACAAACACATAGACTAATGGAACAGAATAAACTCAAAAATAAAATCACATATTTACAGCCAACTCATTTTTGACAAAAGTGCAAAAAATGTACAATGGGGAAAGGACAGTTTCTGCAGTCAATGGTGCTGGAAAAACAACATTCATACACAGAAGAATGAAATCAAACCTGTATCTCTCATCATATACAAAAATTAAATAAAAATTGATTAAAGGCTTAAATCTAAGACCAGAAACTATGAAACTGCTATAGCAGGACAAGCCACAGACAAAACCCCTCAGACACCGAGTTAAAGAAGGAAGCGGTTTATTCGGCCGGGAGCATCAGCAAGACTCCTGTCTCAAGAGCCGAGCTCCCTGAAAGCAATTCCTGTCCCTTTTAAGGGCTCACAACTCTAAGGAGGTCCACTTGAGAGTGTCATCATTGATTGAGAGCAAGGGATACATGACTGGGGGCTGCATGCATCAGTAATTAGATTGGAACACAATAGGACCGGGATTTTCACAGTGCTTTTCTATACAATGTCTGTAATCTATAGATAACATAACCCATTAGGTCAGGGGTTGATCTTTAACTACCAAGCTCAGGGTGTGGCACCAGGCTGTCTGCTTGTGGATTTCACTTCTGTCTTTTAGTTTTTACTTCTTCTTTTTTTGGAGGCAGAAATTGGGCATAAGACAATATGAGGGGTGGTCTCCTCCCTTACTGCTAGAAGAAACCTTTGAGGAAACACTTCAGAACATTGGTCTGAGCAAAGACTTTTTTAGTAAGGCCTCAAAAGCATAGACAACAGAAACAAAAACAGATAAATGGAACTTAAACTAAAAAGTTTCTTCACAGCACAGAAAACAATCAACACAGTGAAGAGAAAACACACTGGATGAGAGAAAATGTTTTAAAATGATCCATCCAACAAGGGATTAATAACTAGAATATATAAAGAACTCAAACAACTCAAGAGTAAAATAATAGTAATAATCTAATTTTAAAATTGTCAAAAGACACTCTGGAAAACCACCCGCCAAGGCTCTGTATCCTTCTCTGAGGCAGCCACTGATGCTGCTGTGTGCCAGGCTGCAGACTGATGTGGAGTCTGGGAGCTCTCATACACCCCCAGGACAGGTTCCACTGCCATTGCTGTGGTACCAAGGCACATTTAGATTACATATCCCATGTCTGCCAGTCTCCCCCAAAGTTGCCTCCCAGCAGTTCCTATGGAGAGAGGTCCACCCTTCCCAGTGGCAGGCCCAAAACATATGCACCATTGTTCTGCAAGTGTTCTGCTGGCAAACAGGGTGCAATCCATCCTTCCCTATCACAACCAGTGCTAGTGTCAGAAGGCAGAGAAGTCCACTGGCCTGATCCTGTGTATAGGACTTAAGCATACCATCCAGGGTCACGGAGATAAGATTTGTGACCTCATCTCTAGCAAGAGAAGAGCCTCTATTGCCAGGACTGAGAGAAGAGTGTGCCATGGGTTCATGCTGCAGAGTGGGAGCTGGAGGTCCTCCCCTTGGCAGGACCAAACTGGGAAGGGTATGGCCTCAGAGCCATAGTTTCTGTCCCAGGAAGGGTCTCACAGCCTGGGGCGGCTTCACCATTTGAATAAAGACTGCTTGAAACTAGCCTTGCCAACCTGGCCTGCTGCCAGTAACCAGTTACTGGAGGGAGACCTACTGAGTTGTGGCTGTGGGAGCTGGGCTTGTCCTACTGCAGCCTGCTAGGTTACAGATTTCAGGGTACCCCTCTATCCCCATGTGGGCCCCTTGGTGCAGAAGCTCCTCCACCCCTCCCTGGAGGGTTGCCCCAGCAATCTGACAGCTGTCCCTTGACCCTCACTAGGTTCAACACTTGACCTATCTTAGGGAGCCAGGTCATGGGCTTGCCCAGCCCATCCCTGCTCAGCTTTGTCCCCTCCAATTCCCTCAGTAGCACAGCATGGTATGCTGACCCCTGGGAATTTCCCACCTGTCCACTGCCTAGGCCACCTAAGTACTTCTTCTGATTAACAAAGGCCTGCTGAGACCAGCTCAGTCGGGGAGACCCCAACCCAGTAGTGCTAGAGGAATTAAAGACACACACACAGAAATATAGAGGTGTGAAGTGGGAAATCAGGGGTCTCACAGCCTTCAGAGCTGAGAGCCCCGAACAGAGATTTACCCACATATTTATTAACAGCAAACCAGTCATTAGCATTGTTTCTATATATATTAACTTAATTAAAAGTATCCCTTATGGGAAACGAAGGGATGGGCTGAATTAAAGGAATAGGTTGGGCTAGTTACCTGCAGCAGGAGCATGTCCTTAAGGCACAGATCACTCATGCTATTGTTCGTGGCTTAAGAACGCCTTTAAGCAGTTTTCCGCCCTGGGTGGGCCAGGTGTTCCTTGTCCTCATTCCGGTAAACCCATAACCTTCCAGCGTGGGCGTTAGGGACATTATGAACATGGTACAGTGCTGCAGAGATTTTGTTTATGGCCAGTTTTAGTACCAGTTTATGGCCAGATTTTGGGGGGCCTGCTCCCAACAAAGGCCAAGCAAAAATCCCAGTGCCACCACCACAGCTGACCCTCTCCTGCAAGCACCACCTACTGGCTGTGAGGTCAAGCTGCGTCACAATTTCTGCTAACACAACTGCACAGTGCTTAGCTGGCTCTTATCGGCAAGCACTATCTACTGGCCTGGAGATCAAACTATACAGCCCAGTGTGTTACCTGCTGACAGAAGTGCACAGTACAGGGAAATGAGATAAAGTTCCTGAGACCTCTACCTCCTGTTTCTGAAGGATGCAGTGAACCTGCTCACATGTCCAGTATACTGCTACTACAACCTAGAGACAATCATCATTTGAAGAAACCACTACACTAAGGTTATCATAACCAAGGAATTCATACAGCGTCTTGGCCCCCTACCAGCACTCAGAAGAAAACTAAAGGACCCTACTCAACATATACTACAATCAAAACCTCAAGGAACGGAGTCTTATCCAAATGAAAGTACATTCAAAAATAAGATGTGACAGCTTCTTCAGATGAGAAGGAACCAGCATAAGAACCCTGCAACCATGAAGAAAATAGCATTGCTACACCCCACCCCAAACCCCGCCAAAGGATCATACTAGTTCTCTAGCAATGGATCCTAACCAAAATGAAAATTTTGAAGTGACAGATAGAAAACTCAAAATATGGATTATAAAAATGCTCAGTGAGATCCAGGAGAAACTTGAAAACCAACTTAAAGAAACAAGAAAAATAACTTAGGATATGTACAACAAAATAGCTGTATTAAAAAAAACACAACTGGCCGGGCATGGTGGCTCATGCCTGTAATCCCAGCACTTTGGGAGGCCGAGGCAGGTGGATCACAAGGTCAGGAGATCGAGACCATCTTGGATAGCACGGTGAAACCCTGTCTCTACTAAAAATACAAAAAATTCACCAGGCGTGGTGGCGGGCACCTGTAGTCCCAGCTGCTTGAGATGCTGAGGCAGGAGAATGGCATGAACCCAGGAGATGGAGCTTACAGTGAGCTGAGATAGCGCCACTGCACTCCAGCCTGGGCAACAGAATGAGACTCCGCCTCAAAAAACAAACAAACAAAAAAACAAAACAAACAAACAAAAAACACAGAACTTCTGGAAATGAAAAATTCACTAAAGAAACTTTAAAATGCAGTCAAAACCCTTAAGAAAGCCTTCAAAAAACATGGGAATATGTAATATGGCCAAGCTTATGATTTATGGACATTCCTGAAAGAGAAAAAAAAGTAAGAAATTTGGAAAGCATATTTGAGGGAATAATTCATGAAAATTTATCTGATCTTGCTATAGAGGTAGACATCTATATATACGAAATTCAGAGAACACCTGCAAGATACTATAAAAGATGAATATTGCCATGGCATATAGTCATTAGGCTATTGAAAGTCAATGCTAAAGAGAAGAATTTTAAAGTCAGCTAGAGAGAAGGGTCAAATCACCAATAAAGGAAATCCCATCAGACTACCTGCAGATTTCTTAGCAGAAACCATATAAGCTGTAAAATACTGAGGGTCTATTTTTAGCCTCCTCAAAGAAAAAAAATGCCAGGCAAGAATTCTGCATCCTGCAAAACTAAGCTTCATAAATGAAAGAGAAATAAGTATTTTCCGGACTTTTAGCAGAAGCAGGGTCTCACTATGTTGCCCGGGCTGGTCTCGAGCTGCTAAGCTCAAGTAATCCTGCCACCCTGGTCTTCCAATGTGCTGGGATTACAGGCATGAGTGTCGATACCCAGCTGAAATCAGTATACGGAAAAGGTATCTGTACCACCTTGTTTATTGCATCACTATTCACAATAGCCAAGAGATGGAATCAACCTAAGTGTCTATCCACAGATTAATGGATAAAGAAAATATGATATACATATATATATACATACACACACAAATTGAATGTTTTTCAGTCATAAGGAATAATTAAACCCTGTCATGTGCAGCAGTGTGAATGTAATTGAATGACATTAAGTGAAATAGGCCAGGCACAGAAGGACAAATATTGCATATTCTCACTCATATGTGGAAGCTAAAGGTTAATCACATAAAGGTAGAGAATAGAATGGTGGCCACCAGAGGCTGGAAAGGGTAGGAAGGCTGGGGGATGAAGAGACGTCAGCTAATGGGTACAAAAGTGCAGCTAAAATAGAAGGAATAAGTTCTAGTGTTCAATGGCATAATAGAGTGACTACTGTTTACAAGAAGGTATAGTATATTTCAAAATAGCTAGAAAGGAGACTTTGAATGTTCCCAACACAAAGAAATGATAAATGTTTCAGGTAATGAATATCGCAATTATTCTTATCTTTTGAAGAGTAATTTTGCTGGACACAGAATTGTAGATTGGTGTGCTTATGTTTTCAACATTTGAAATATTTCACTTCACTCTCTTCTTGTTTCCATGCATTATGATAAGAAATTCAATGTAATTTCTATCACTTTTCCTGTGTGTGTAAAATGGTTTCCACTCCCCTCAACTTCTTTTAAGATTTTCTCTTGGCTCAGGCATAATTGCTCATGCCTATAATCCTAGAATTTTGAGAGGGTGAGGTGAGAGAATTTCTTGAGGCCAGGAGTTTGAGACCAGTCTGGTCAACATAACAAGCCTTCATCTCTACAAAAAAATAAAAATAAAAAAAAACATAAAATAAGATTTTCTCTTTGTCACTGAATTTCCGAAGTTTAATGTAATATTCTTCTGTGTAGATTACTAGATACTTATCCTGTTTGCTGTTCTCTGAGATTGCTGGATCTGAGGTTTGGTGTTTTATTTTTTGAAAATAAGTTTTCAATTATTATTTCAAATATTTAGTCTGATCCATTCTCTCTTTCTTCTCCTCCTGGCATTCCCGTTATATAGATAAAGACATAGATATAGATTTATAGATATAGATATCTACACATAATATATACGTGCACACACATACACACATACACAGACACACATATATATGTGAGATGGGCGAGTGCAAAGAGGTTCCCAGAAAAACTCCAATCAGCCTGTACACTGGGGTGGTGCCTCAAAAAGTGGAGCTTTCTGCAGTGGGGAGGAGCCTGGCCCCTCCTCTTTCTATCTGGAAACTGGGATTTAAACTGTGAGGCAGGAAGCACTCTAGCAGGGACTCTGGCCTTGTGGAGAATCCCTGTTTCCCCCTTTTCTTGTCTTTCTACCAATAAAACCCTGCTTTGCTCACCCTTCAAACCATCTAGGAGCCTAAATTTTCATGGCCATGGATCAAGGATCCTATCTTTAGTGAACTAAGGAACTAAGGAAAAGTCCCGCAACATGTGTGCGTGCGTGTGTGTGTAAATATATACACACACATATATATACACATGCATACACACATATGTATGTGCATATATGTGTATATATACACACACACATATACACACACACATACATGCATATACATATATACACACATATATATGTATACATATTCACCTCTTAAAATCACTTCATAGTTCATGCATACTCTGGTTTTTTTCTCTCTCTTTGAATTTCAGTTTGGGAACTTTCTATTGACATATCTTCAATGTCACTGAATCTTTCCTTGTCCATGTATAATATGATGGTGAGCCCATCTGAAGCATTCTTTATTTCCATTACAGTGTTTTTTATTTCTAACACTGACTTTTGATTTCTTCTTTAAGTTTTAACCTAAATGCTTATATTATTCATCTATTTTGCATGTTGTCCACTTTTCCACTAGAGACCTGGGCATATTAATCATTGTTATTTTAAACTCCTGGTAGGATAATCCTCAAATCTCTGCCATATCTGAATTAGATTATGATACTTAGTTTCAACTTGTCTGTTCTTATATTTTAGCATTTCATGTCATTTTATGTTAGAAGTTGGATATTACGTCTTGGGTTACATGTACTGACATAGGTTGGCGTTTAGTGCGACGGTTATGTTTATCTGGCTAGGAATTATACTGTGCTTACTGTTTCTTGTACCTACAGGTGTCTGAGGCTTCAATTTCGCTTAGTGTCTTTGTGTCACCCCTTGTGTTTTCAGGTTTCTCTAGGAACTCATTCTTAAATAAATTCTGAAACTTTCAATTTTTCAGTTGTAATTCTCCATTATTTACAGTAGTCCTGTTGATGTGGTTGTAAGGTATGGGGAAAAGAGCATTCTATAGTCCTACGATTGGGTCGCTATCTTCCACTGAGCCTGTGTCCTGGGCTATGACCTTTGAAAGTGCTTCTCAGCTTTTCCCCACTTAAGTGAAGCAGGAAAGCTAGAGGGGGATGGAGTTGAATGGATTGAATGTTTTTCTTACCTCACATTAGTTAGGCTCTTGTAATTTCCCTTGAAGGAGAGGGTAAGGGCAAGCTGCTCTGGGCTTACGTTACAGTAGTTATTTTTATCCTCCCTCTGCCAGAAGCATGAAGGGATTATACTCCAATTTTCACAGTAAGAACTTGGTGGGTCTCCTGGAGGTAAAACATAGAAGTGTAAAGACCCCCTGAGACTGAATCCCTAAGAGTTTTAAACTCTCAAGCTTATCTACACTGAGACTCAGGTTTTCATGAATTGAGTTACATGTTCCTAAAAATTCTGGCTTCAGCTGTGGTCTTCTAATCCTGAGCTTTAGTCCCTAAGATTGAGGATAAACTGTCACTCTCTGTATTTTACCTGTCTGTCTCTCCTTTTTTCAGGCCAGCAGTTTTCCTGTGACCTCAATTCTATGATGGATTTCAGAAGATTGTTTGTTTCAGTTTATTCAGTTTTTCCCTTGGTGAGAAGATGGAAGGGATAACCCCAAACTTTACTTGTTGGAGTAAAAACCAGAAGTCCTGGTAAACAGATTTTAAAACAAATATATTAAACAAAAAAATTTCACTTTGGAGCCAGTGCTCTCATAGAATCCTTCTTCAGGGACATTCAGGAAAGGGAGAGGTTTTACTCCTTTCTTTGTGCCTTTGCACAAATAAAGGAGGTTTTTGGTTTGTTTTTGTTTTTTAGTTGTATATACCTTTATTATTCATTTATGTTCAGAAATAAAAAACAAAATCAGGAAATTCAATAACTTACAGTTAACAGCAAAAAATGATAAAATTTTGGGAGTATGTCATCAGTGCCACTCTCTGCTCTTTGTGGACCAAGAATTAATTACTAAACATAGAATTTTGACATAAAAGTGAGATAGCACATGTTAGAAGCTTTAAACAAGACATAACTAGCTCTGACACTTTAAGTGTTTCTAAAACACAAATAGCACGCTTTCAACTTGCGTGTGTCACAGTGAAAAGGGAGCCTTTCTTTTCGGTATCACTATTATTACCCCAGTTTATTGCTGTATCTCTTACTTGTATGGTAAGGGAGTGCTCAGTGACAGTTCAAATATTCCCCAGTTTGGCTTTCCTTCCACATGTAAAACCTTGATGGGGTCAGACTTTGGCTTGAAAGTCTGGATGACCACCCTGCTGGAGGCTGTAGGGTATTCTCAACCCACTGACACCCCAACCCTACAATCTCAAGTGTTCTGGCCCTTGGACACCAGTATTCTGGACCCGGGTCTTACTCTCTTTTAGCTGTAAGTCTCCTAATCTCATGGTTTTCCCATGACAGTGCTTACTAGACATCCACAAGGATCTCTGTCACTTTGGCAATAATAGACGCAATCTCAGAATTATACATGTGCTAATCTGTATTGTAACATCTTAATTACAGGCATCAAGTTTCCAACAATCAAGGAGAAAAATGACCATAATCCATTGAAAATCCCTCTCCCATACACTGTCAAAAATGGTCCAGATCACAATCCTACATGCTGGAATTATTTCTTCTGCCCCTGTCTCATCCCCACCTTGGCCAAAGATTTTCTAGCATGATCTGAATTTTAATCCATCTCTCTTCGCCTGTGTGTCCTGACTAATTTGGCAGAAGGAGTTCTTTCTTAAAACCTTGCCATTTAACTCACAAATGGAAATGTGAAGGGTCAATAGGTATGTGAAGAACCTATTCACCCCTATTCACTGGGAATCAGAGAAGTGAAAATGAAAAGAACCCTGAGCTATCATCTTAGATACATAAAACTGTCAAACGTTTGAAGGTGACTAACACCAAGTGTCAATCAGGATATGAGGAAAGTAGGAATTCTTCTACACAAAAGGAAAGAAATCTGGCAATGCCAAAAGAAAAATAAAGTACATCTATGATCTGCCCCTCCACAGATCCCTTTCCTAATACGTATATCCCAGTGATGCTCTGCTAATCTACAGGGGATGTCTAGAAAGGTATTCATCACATCAGTGTTGATAATAACCAGGAGGAGGAGGCAATCAAATGTCCTTCACAAGTGGAACTGGTAAGTTAAAGAGACTTAGGTTGGGTTTCTTTAAAAGCAGGCCCAAGACAAGGATTTGTATTCCAGTGGCTTATTTTGATTTAGAAGATGATATAAAGAATCACCAGTGCAGGAGTGGAACAGTGAACCCAGGACACCTTGAGAATCAATAAAAAGGTGTGTTGTTGGCAGGCTGCCTGTGAAGAAAGGGAGCATAATTCCACTAGACAGCATAAGGAGGCAGCTTTGTACATGCCTAAGAGTAATCCCACCTTAGCATGTAGAACACAAGGATATTTAGTCTCCAGTTCCCATCATCTGGGCTGAGTGGTGGTACCCAGCAGATTTAATTTGCAGATCCGTTTACCTGCCCAAGCACAGGCCAAAAGAAAAAGAAAAGGCTTCCCACAGAGAGTGCCAAGTTCATGCAGGACATCAGAGGCATGTGCTGGAACAGTAGGTGCTGAAGGCACAGCACAAGGTAACAATTATATCATGAAAACTGCCAAAGTCACTCATCTGTGGAATCAGAAGAAAACATATCACAGAAGTTAAGGGTAGAATAGTGATTACCACAGACTAGGGAGAAAAGGGGGTGGGGGAGATGGAGAGAGGCTGAGCAATAAGCACAATGTTACAGTCACATAGGAAGAATAAGTTCTGGTACTCCACTGCCCAACAGGGTGACTACAGCTAAAAATAATGTGTTGTGTATGGCAAAGAGCTGGAAAGAAGGATTTTGAATGTTCTTGCAACTAATGATAAACATTTATGGTGCTAAATATGCTAATTACCATGATTTCATCATGACACAATGTATACATGTATCAGAATATCATATTGCGCTCCATCAATATGTCCAATTATCATGTGTCCATTACATATTATGTAATATTATAAATATTATGCTATTTATATATATTTACATTAGAGGGAAATGCATACAAAACAGAAAAAGTTATGGATCAATGCCATTAATGTAAAAAAAAAAACACAAGCAGAAATGAAAATCATAAAACATGTCATACTCATATCATGCATGCAGCTATTTCAGACACATTACATGGTACCTTTGAGTAGAGAGGTGAGTGGGAGTAAGGAATAGAGATAAAGGGAAGAAAAAAAAACATAGAGGCCTTATAGAAATTGATTGAGAAAGTGTGCCATAAACCCAGAATGTGACTAAACCTTCCATCTTCCTCTTCTGCCTCCTCTAGGTTAATGGTTCTGCTTGTCCTGGACTTTTCCCAAGCTCTCACCTTCCACATCACACATGGGAAGTCTGGCATTAGGCTCCCAGAGAGCAGAAACCAGGTGAAATAAAAGGGCACAGCCCTTCCAGCATATATCATGGAGATCATCACATAATAGAACTCTTCACACTTTTTCAATTAAACAATTTGAATAAGAGATCCACAGCAGCAACCTGGGGCCCTGCAGCTACATTTCCCAAAGATTCCTGGGATGATTCTAATGAGAATCTGGAGATGGGACCAGTTGCAAATCTAAAGAGATCACTTCAATTTCAGACTTCAGAAGTGGGAGCACTTCCTCTACAGACTTTGGAAGGGAGAGCATTTCTTCTGCAGGCCTAGGAAGTGAAAGGATTGCATTTATCCTGGTTCCACATTTCTGACTGAAGTCAGCAGAGCTTGGTAAGTAACTTGCAGTGTACTTTCAACTTGAGGTGTAAACCAAAAATAAAATCCTAGGCCCCCCAACAGACTGAACGGATTCCCTCCTGGCCAAGGAGACCCCAGATAAACCTGAAAAGCGAAATTCCAGTACATAATGAGAAGGAAAGTTGGACAGGCCTCATTACACCCCCTCCCTTTTGGAATTTAGGCACAACTGTTCAATCATTAACATTGAAACAGAGATCATAAGACGGGCAAAAAGGACTCTTTGCGGCAATAATATACCAAATTCCAGTATCACTCTAGTATAGCATCACATGACAGGTAGCAGACCCTGAAAAATATCAACATATTTTACTCCAAAATATATTTCTTTGACATATTTTGAAATGGACTTCAAAGCTACCTTCAGTGGAAAAATTTGTATCTGTAGACAATCTCCTTCCCTTTCCAGGCCTTTTCCAAATCTAGGAGAGATTAAATAAGAGCCTGACACCTTTAAGTCCTGAAAAGAGACATTTACCATCTTTTGTCTTCTACTCTAAGGCTGCTACCTGGAGGTTTCATTTACATAAAAAGAACCATGGCTTCTACAACCTGCCTTACCTTAACACAAGCATTTCTTCCTTCTGATTGCGAGTCTTTAGACCAGGCTTAACTCTTTCAATCAATTTCCAATAAGAAAATCTCTGAATCCACCTATGATTTGTAACTCCCCCACTTTGACACGTCCCACCATTTTGGGGCCAAACAATGTATAGCTTGTATGGGGCCACACTTTAGGAGGCTCTTGGCATGATTAATAGGAGAAAAGGCATATTGATTTGTTAACTTATATACACAAGAAACTTCAGGATGAAGACCAACTTCCGAATGATTTACAGAAACTCATATATTCTCTGAGACCACAGTAAAGAATGCAGACTCAGTGCATGGTCAGAAACAGGTAAATTAGGTTTAGTTACAACATGGGTTAAGAGAGACAGAAGGAAGCAGCTTGGCTGGCAAAGGTGGCCTCTTTATGTAAATGGAATACCCCTTAAAGTGAATTGATAGTAAATGTTTCTTTTCACATCTTTAATGTTGTCAGATTCTCAATCTCTCCTGCATCTAAGGAAGGGCATATGTAGGGGAGTGGGGCATGGGTGCATTAATGGAGATTCTCCACTGATGCAAATTTTCCCCACTTAAGACAGCTTTGCAACGCCACTTCCGCCTACTGGCCAAGCAGCATTTTGAAATGTGTCAGAGAAATGTATTTAGTGGTAAAATATTTTGATTTTCTTCAGTCACCACTTTGAAACTTTAAACAAGTGTCACATACAAAAAGCCAAGCTGATAGCTTTGGAGAGATTTGGGTTAGAGGTATTGAAATACAGATAGAAAAAGGAATGGAAAAACAAATTGGGAATAATAGAAAAAGAGCACATTTAAATAGATCCTCTTATATCTGTTTTCAGTAAGTTTTTTAGTACTGAGAAGAGGTCAGTTCAGTTAAATAGTCATGTCCTATTCCAGGAGGTGGCACTGCAGATGCGCTAGGCCTCTATATATGGTGCAGGTAATTAGCTTTCTAATAAGTGGCATTTCTATAGAAAGAGAACAGAAGCAAAGGTTACTGTCTGGAGTAATCCATCTACAGATTAGTTTTTCCTGTGTCTCTGAGGCATCTTCAGATTGCAGTGGCAATCTACAGATCCTTCTGGATTGTAGTTCAAGCCAGGCCTTCAACAACCTTTGTGCCTGATGGCATTCAACCATCAGGGCCTATGCCTGTCAGAAAGTGACATTCTTTACTCAGAAACCTGCAAAGGAACCTGTAAATAAACTGTAAGAACAAGGTATGGGGACAGTATTATCCAAAAGGCTTCTGTCAGTTTCATAAACAAATCTCAGTTTCTTAAAATTATGCCATTCCAGTCAAAGCCTTGACAAAATAACCAGTGTCTCCAATTAGGTCCTGTTACAAAGGAAAGCTTCAAAACAAAGCAATATTTCTCTCCATTATAACCTAATTCTGTACTCTTGGGTTTTCTTAATATGAATAGGGGCTAGGGGCCCTCTGAAGGATCACTGAAAATTCAGCTGAAAAAAGATAGATTAGTTGAAGAGAAGTCATGCAGATTTGTTTGGAGTGTGTATGCTGGAGTCTTCAGAATTAAGATTCAAACACAAGGGGGAAGCTGTCCATCTTATGCTTAGGTGCAACAAGGTATGGGCAGATGTAAAAATATGATTGAGCTAAAAGGCATAATCTAATGCTAATAGACTGGGGAAACCCAGCAAGGCCTGTCTGTCTAGATCCCTCTTGACCTCTCGGAGCACGTACCCCTTCCTACTGAGGGCATGGGGATCTTACAACCTACAGTCCAAGAAGGTAGGTCATATAATTTTTATGGCCAGTTCTTACACAGAAAAGTAGAGAGAAAGTTAAGTAATAGTTTTAGGCTTCATGGCTGGTTTTGAGAAAAAGGGGTTCTGATTTCTAGGGCCTTCCTTGGACAAGGGAGATTCCAGTTTGTATGGCCAGCTTTGAGGGAAAATTGGACCGGTAAATAAGAGGGCAGAAAGCCAAAGGAACTCTCATTTCTAAGACTGAAATGAGGCTTTCATTGTGGGAGACCATTTTCTAGCATGTGTTTAAGGTGTTTGATATAACCAGGAAATGACCCATGCTGTTGCTAAGAGTCACATTTCCCTGCTCAAGGTGACAGTGGTTTAGTTTCTCATTTCCTCTATCATACAGAGTTCACTTATGACTATGGGCACATTCTTCCTTCATGTGATTAATTCAAATTCTCTTTTCAGCAGGTTTGATTTTCAAGTTATCTAAATGGACTTTCCGTAAGGAAAACCAGTCATATTGCAGGAGGTTTTGTTTATCTTTCTGGTAATTAGCCTAAAGAAACAAAGATTTCACTTTTTATAAGGATCACTTCTGTGTTGTTTTTATTAGATTTTGAAAATTACATAGAAAAACTAACTGTAATAGTCCATTTTTACACTGCTGGTAAAGACACACCCAAGACTGGGTAATTTATAAAGAAAAGGTGGTTTAATGGACTTACAATTCCACGTGGCTGGGGAGGCCTCACAATCATGGTGGAAGGCAAAAGGCACATCTTACATGGCAGCAGATGAGAGAGAATAAGAGCCAAACAAAAGGGGTTTCTCCTTATAAAACCATCAGATCTTGTGAGACTTATTCACTATCACAAGAACAGTATGGGGGAAACAGCCCCATGATTCAATTATCTCTCACTGGGTCCCTCCTACAACATGTGGGAATTATAGGAGCTACAATTCAGGATGAGATTTGGGTGGGGACACAGCCAAACCATATCACTAACCTTTAAAAGGGTTAAGGTTTTTATAACCATATAACTACCTGTACTGCGTTTAAAGCCTTTTCATTATCATTCTGGTTAAATGAATTATTATTTTATAATAACCTGTAGTTCTGATTTAATCAAATGTTTTGAGCCTTTTCACATCTTTGACAAACATCCTCAAAATCAAATCCTAAATTAAGTCTCAGACTTATACTTCCACTGGTGGGTATCAAAACTATACAAATTGAACAAATTGTTTAAGATGGTTGACTAGAAGCAGTTAGTATATACCTCTTTCATGGAGAGAAACTAGTCAACACTAGCTCCTTAGCTGGATTAGCCAGGTGTACATGTTGGAATTCATCAAGGAAGCAATGTGACCTACAGAGAAGGTATTGGAGGGAGACAGGGCAGCTGTCCACCCAAGACTGGCACAGGGTCAGGGGTAGGCTCCTCACCACGGGGAAATGGTGAGTTAGTAATAGCCTCTGGTGACCCACACTTCTGCCACACACCTTTATAAGCCTGGGCTCAAAAGATCCCTATTGCCCCCTCGACCAGGGCCTCCAAACTAAAACAGAGAGCTACATGGAGTGTGGGCAGAGCCACCACTCAGGCTCAGATGGTGATATGATTTGGCCATCTCCATCCAAATCCCATCTCCAATTGTAACTCCCATGATACCCACATATCGTGGGAAGGACCCAGTGGGAGATAATTGCATCATGGGGGTGGTTTCCCCCATACTGTTCTCATGGTAGTGAATAAATCTCATGAGATCTGATAACTTTATAACGGGAAACCCCTTTCACTTGGCAGTCATTCTCTCTTTGCCTGTGGCCTTGTAAGACATGCCTTTGTTCTTCCCTTACCTTCCTGCTGCCATGGTCGTGAGACCTCCCCAACCACGTGGAACTGTGAGTTCATTAAACCTCCTTTTATTTATAAATTACCCATCTTGGGTATGCCTTTATCAGCAGCGTGAGAATGGACTAATACAGGTGGATTCCTGGTCCCTTGGACCCCTGGGCACCCTGGCACCAGTGGCTGCAGCTCTAGTAGTAGGGGAGGCTAGGCTCCCTTGCATGACCCCAAGATAGAAGCTGAATCCATAGGGCTGATGAACAGATGTACTGCAGGCTTTGGCTCCACTGGACCTATCCAGACAAAGTGCACTGGCCTTGGATTCTAGCATGACCACCCCAGCCCTACCTGAGCTCTCAGGTCGGTAGCAGCCTTACACTTTCCTGGGACAGAGCTCCCAGAGGGAACAGGTGGACCCACCGGTTTTACTGCTCCACAGCCCTCAATCCTGCTGCCCTCAGTCTTGGGAAAGAGCAAAGCGATTAAGGACTAACATGGGCCCTCAGTGCAGCACAGCTTACAGAAAAGTACCTGGACTGTTTTCCACACGGGTCCCTGGCCGTTTCTTCTCATTGAGCAGGCTTCTCGACCTGGGGCCCCAGTACAACTACCCTGCCCTGCCTGAACACTTCAGTCATCAGCGGCTCTGCATTTCTTTGGGGAGGAAATCTCAGAGATAACCCACAGCCCCTTGCCCATCACAGCTGCAATGGTACTGCCCTTATTACCCTCAGGCTGGGGAAGGAACAAAGGGCCTGGTCATGTCACTGGCACCTCCAGCACACTGCAGCCACCATATGGAGAGGAGTGCTGTCTCTCTTCCTTGTGAGCCCCCACACCCTACTCATCAGCAGGCAGGGTCCCCAACGTGAAAGTGCAGAGCAGCCACTCCAGGCCTGACTGAGGATTCCCACTGCTAGTGGCTCTGTGTCTCCTTGGGGTGGAGCTTCCAGAGAAAACTGACAGCCACTCTGCCACTGCCACTTCCCCTCAGACTGGGGAAGGAATAAAGACCCCTAAGATCATTACTCATGCCTCCAGCACACCACAGTCACCATACAGACAGAAGTCCAGTTTCTCTTACCTGTGAGACTCCAACACCTGCCCTTCAAATAGGACCCCTGGCTCGGGCTCACAATGCAGCCAACCCACCCTTGGCTCAATGTTCCCTTTGGCAGCAGCTCTGCATTTCTTTGGGGTGAAGTTCCTAGAGGCAAGTGAAAGCCCCTCTGCCACTGCTACTGCAGTGGTACTACACTTGCTGCCCTCAAACTGGGGAAGGAACAAAGACCCCGAGTACTTTACTTACATCTCCAGCACACTGCAGGAGAGAAGAGGCCAGTCTGTCTTCCCTGTGAGCCCCCTGCCTCCTGTTCATCACAAGGGAGGGCCCCCCAGCATGGTGTCACAACACACATCACAGCCCTGCTGATCACTTCAACTAGTAGCGGCTCTGTGCTTCTCTGGGGTGAAGCCACAAGAGACAAGTAAAAGGCCCTTGCCCATTGCCACTACCAAGGTCCCTTCCCCTGCTGCCTCCAAGCTGGGGAGAAAACATAAAGCCTGAGCTTGCCCTACGGCTGTGATATGCAGCCCAGGAGTGCCAAGCCCGGATCTCCATCCAGAACTTGAGTGGGAAAGGAGTCCACACTTACAAAACACTGAGAAGGAACATGGCTGCAAATGCGAGGAAATAGACAGGAGCCATGAGGCTGAGCAAGAGCCTACCTACTGGACATTACACTTAAGCACCATCTACTGGATCATGGCCCAAACTTCAACATCAAAAAAACTTTGCTAATATACCATTCTGTGAAACCAAGGACAAGAATTCAGCTACAAATAAAGACCCAGGACAAAGCTTTAGTCCTCTGAAAATGGGCAGAAAGGAAGTTAACTGACTATACTCAAATTACACCAGAGTTAAAGCCACACAAATAGAAAGAACCAGCACAAGAACTCTGGCAACTAAAAAAGACAGAGTGTCTTCTTTCCTCTAAATGACTGTACTACTTCTCCAGAAATGCTTCTTAACCAGCTGAAATGGCTGAAATTACCAAGGTAAAATTCAGAATACGAATAGGAACAAAGATTATAGAGATTCAGCAGAAAGTCAAATCCAATTTAAGGAATATAAGGATTACAACAAAAAATGATAAGGGAGCTGAAGATAAAATAGGCATTTTAAGAAAAAAACAAATTTTTCTGATAGAGCTGAAAAACACACTGCAAGAATTTCCTAATATAATTGCAATTATTAACAGCAGAATAGACCAAGCTGAGGAAAGAATCTCAGAGCTCAAAACTGGTTCTCCAAACTAACTCAGACAAAAATAAAGAAAAAGGAATGAAAAAAAAAAACCTTGGAGAAATATGGGATAATGCAGAGACCAAATCTATGACCCAATGGCATCTCTGAAAGAGAGGGAGGTAAAACAAGCTACTTGGGAAAACGTATTTCACAATGCTGGCCCCCAAAATTTCCCCAACCTCACTAGAGAGGCCAACATTCAAATTCAAAAAATGCAGAGAACCTTTGTGAGATACTGTAGAAGACAACTATCCCCAAGACATATAGTCATCAGGTTCTCCAAGGTCAACAAGAAAAAAAATACTAAAGATAGCTAGACAGAAAGGACAGGTTGTCTACAAAGGGAACCCCATCAGGCTAAAAGCAGATCTTCTGACAGAAACCCTACAAGCCAGAAGAGATTGGGAGCCTATATTCACCATTCTTTAAAAGGAGAAATTCCAACCAAGGATTTCATATCTGGCCAAACTAAGATTCATAAGCAAAGGAGAAATAAGATACTTTTCAGACAAGCAAATGCTAAGGGAATTCATTACCTTCAGACCCGCTTGACAAGAGGTCCTAAGGGGAGTGCTAAATATGGAAAGGAAAGACCATTAACAGCCACGTTAAAAATAGTTAAGTACATAGACCAATGACACTATAAAGCAACCACACAATCAAGTCTCCATAATAACCAGCTAACAACACGACAGGATCAAATCCACACATGTCAATATTAACCTTGAATGTAAATGGGCTAATTGCCCCTAATTAAAAAGCACAGAATGGCAACCTGGATAAAAGAGCAAGACCCAACTGTATGCTGTCTTCAAGAGATCCATCTCACGTGCAATGACACCCATAAAGAAAACATTATACCAATATCCTTGATGAACATAGATGCAAAGATCCTCACTAAATCCTCACTAGCAAACCAAATCCAGCAACACATCAAAAAGCTAAACTACCATAATCAAGTAGGCTCTATTCCAGGGATACAAGGTTGCTTCGACATATGCAAATCAATAAATGTGGTTAATCACATAAACAGAACTGAAAACATAAACCACATGATTATCTCAGTAGATGCAGAAAAGGCTTTTGATAAAATTCAGCATCCATTCATGTTTAAAACCCTCAACAATCTAGGCATTGAAGGAACACACCTTTAAATAATAAGAACTATCTATGACAAACCCACAATCAACATCATATGGGTTGGGCAAAAGCTGGAAGCATTCCCCTTGAAAACCAGAACAAGAAAAGGATGCCCACTCTAACCATTTCTATTCAACATAGTACTGGAAGTCTTAGCCAGAGCACCAAGGCATGAGAAAGAGATAAAAGGCATCCAAATAGAAAGAGGAAAAAGTGCCTGTTTGCAGATGCCACAATTCCATATCTAGAAAACCCCACAGTCTCAGCCCCAAAACTCCTTAAGCTGATTTAGAAAAACTTCAGCAGGGGGGCGGAGCAAGATGGCCGAATAGGAACAGCTCCAGTCTCCAACTCCCAGCGCGAGCGACACAGAAGACCGGTGATTTCTGCATTTTCAACTGAGGTACTGGGTTCATCTCACGGGGGAGTGCCGGACGATTGGTGCTGGTCAGCTGCTGCAGCCCAACCAGCAAGAGCTGAAGCAGGGCGAGGCATCGCCTCACCTGGGAAGCGCAAGGGGGAAGGGAATCCCTTTTCCTAGCCAGGGGAACTGAGACACACAACACCTGGAAAATCGGGTAACTCCCACCCCAATATTGCGCTTTAAG